>NW_026967473.1:1215000-1424073 GCF_028390025.1 Pseudophryne corroboree | reverse complement strand
TTAGTTCTGAACCTCACCCACATGCTCCATCAGCATCTCCCTCAGTATTTAATTCTGTACCTCACCCTCATGCTCCATCAGCCTCTCCCTCAGTCTTTAGTTCTGCACCTCACCCTCATGCTCCATCAGCCTCTCCCTCAGTCTTTAGTTCTGCACCTCACCCACATGCTCCATCACCCTCTCCCTCAGTCTTTAGTTCTACACCTCACCCACATGCTCCATCAGCCTCTCCATCAGTATTTAGTTCTACACCTCACCCACATGCTCCATCAGACTCTCCCTCAGTCTTTAATTCTGCACCTCATCAACATGCTCCATCAGCCTCTCCATCAGTCTTTAGTTCTTCATCTCACCCTCATGCTCCATCAGACTCTCCCTCAGTCTTTAGTTCTGCACCTCACCCACATGCTGCATCAGCATCTCCCTCAGTCTTTAGTTCTGCACCTCACCCACATGCTCCATCAGCCTCTCCATCAGTATTTAGTTCTACACCTCACCCACATGCTCCATCAGACTCTCCCTCAGTCTTTAATTCTGCACCTCATCAACATGCTCCATCAGCCTCTCCATCAGTCTTTAGTTCTTCATCTCACCCACATGCTCCATCAGACTCTCCCTCAGTCTTTAATTCTAAACCTCACCCACATACTCCATCAGCCTCTCTCTCGGTCTTTAGTTCTGCACCTCACCAACATGCTCCATCAGCCTCTCCCTCAGTCTTTAGTGCTACACCTCACCGAACATACTCCATCAGCATCTCCCTCAGTCTTTAATTCTGCACCTCACCCACATACTCCATCAGCCTCTCCCTCAGTCGTTAGTTCTACACCTCACCCACATGCTCCATCAGCCTGTCCCTCAGTCTTTAGTTCTGCACCTCACCCAAATGTTCCATCAGCCTCTCGCTCAGTCTTTAGTTCTGCACCTCACCCTCATGCTCCATCAGCATCTCCCTCAGTCTTTAGTTCTGCACCTCACCAACATGCTCCATCAGCATCTCCCTCAGTCTTTAGTTCTTCACCTCACCCACATACTCCATCAGCATCTCCCTCGGTCTTTAGTTCTGCACTTCACCAACATGCTCCATCAGCCTCTCCCTCAGTCTTTAGTTCTTCACCTCACCCACATACTCCATCAGCATCTCCCTCGGTCTTTAGTTCTGCACCTCACCAACATGCTCCATCAGCATCTCCCTCAGTCTTTAATTCTGCACCTCATCCACATACTCCATCAGCATCTCCCTCAGTATTTAATTACGCACCTCACCAACATGTTCCATCAGCCTCACCCTCAGTCTTTAGTTCTAGATCTCACCCACGTGTTCCATCACCCTCTCCCTCAGTCTTTAGTTCTACACCTCACCCACATGCTCCATCAGCCTCTCCCTCAGTATTTAGTTCTACACCTCACCCACATGCTCCATCAGACTCTCCCTCAGTCTTTAATTCTGCACCTCATCAACATGCTCCATCAGCCTCTCCATCAGTCTTTAGTTCTTCATCTCACCCTCATGCTCCATCAGACTCTCCCTCAGTCTTTAGTTCTGCACCTCACCCACATGCTGCATCAGCATCTCCCTCAGTCTTTAGTTCTATACCTCACCCACATGCTCCATCAGCCTCTCCCTCAGTCTTTAGTTCAACACATCACCCACATACTCCATCAGCATCTCCCTCAGTCTTTAGTTCTGCACCTCACCCACATGCTCCATCAGACTCTCCCTCAGTCTTCAGTTCTAAACCTCACCCACATACTCCATCAGCCTCTCTCTCGGTCTTTAGTTCTGCACCTCACCATCATGCTCCATCAGCCTCTCCCTCAGTCTTTAGTTCTACACCTCACCGAACATACTCCATCAGCATCTCCCACAGTCTTTAATTCTGCACCTCACCCACATACTCCATCAGCCTCTCCCTCAGTCGTTAGGTCTACACCTTACCCACATGCTCCATCAGCCTCTCCCTCAGTCTTTAGTTCTGCACCTCACCCAAATGTTCCATCAGCCTCTCGCTCAGTCTTTAGTTCTGCACCTCACCGTCATGCTCCATCAGCCTCTCCCTCAGTCTTTAGTTCTGAACCTCACCCACATACTCCATCAGCCTCTCCCTCAGTATTTAGTTCTGCACCTCACTCACATGCTCCATCAGCCTCTCCCTCAGTCTATAGTTCTGCACCTCACATACATGCTCCATCAACCTCTCCCTCAGTCTATAGTTCTGCACCTCACCCACATGCTCCATCAGCATTTCCCTCAGTATTTAGTTCTGCACCTCACCAACATGTTCCATCATCTCCCTCAGTCTTTAGTTCTTCACCTCACCCACAAACTCCATCAGCATCTCCCTCAGTCCTTAGTTCTGCACCTCACCAACATGCTCCATCAGCATCTCCCTCAGTCTTTATTTCTTCACATCACCCACATGCTCCATCAGCCTCTCCCTCAGTCTTTAGTTCTTCACCTCACCCACATGCTCCATCAGCCTCTCCCTCAGTCTTTAGTTCTGCACCTCACCCACATACTCCATCAGCATCTCCCTCAGTATTTAATTCCGCACCTCACCAACATGCTCCATCAGTCTCTCCCTCAGTCTTCAGTTCTTCACCTCACCCTCATGCTCCATCAGCCTCTCCCTCAGTCTTTAGTTCTATACCTCACCCGCATGTTCCATCAGCCTCTCTCTCAGTCTTTAGTTCTACACATCACCCACATACTCCATCAGCCTCTCCCTCAGTCTTTCATTCTGAACCTCACCCACATGCTCCATCAGCATCTCCCTCAGTATTTAATTCTGTACCTCACCCTCATGCTCCATCAGCCTCTACCTCAGTCTTTAGTTCTGCACCTCACCCTCATGCTCCATCAGCCTCTCCCTCAGTCTTTAGTTCTGCACCTCACCCACATGCTCCATCACCGTCTCCCTCAGTCTTTAGTTCTACACCTCACCCACATGCTCCATCAGCCTCTCCATCAGTATTTAGTTCTACACCTCACCCACATACTCCTTCAGACTCTCCCTCAGTCTTTAATTCTGCACCTCATCAACATGCTCCATCAGTCTCTCCATCAGTCTTTAGTTCTTCATCTCACCATCATGCTCCATCAGACTCTCCCTCAGTCTTTAGTTCTGCACCTCTCCCACATGCTGCATCAGCATCTCCCTCAGTCTTTAGTTCTGCACCTCACCCACATGCTCCATCAGACTCTCCCTCAGTCTTTTGTTCTAAACCTCACCCACATACTCCATCAGCCTCTCTCTCTGTCTTTAGTTCTGCACCTCACCAACATGCTCCATCAGCCTCTCCCTCAGTCTTTAGTGCTACACCTCACCGAACATACTCCATCAGCATCTCCCTCAGTCTTTAATTCTGCACCTCACCCACATACTCCATCAGCCTCCCCCTCTGTCGATAGTTCTACACCTCACCCACATGCTCCATCAGCCTCTCCCTCAGTATTTAGTTCTGCACCTCACCCACATGCTCCATCAGCATTTCCCTCAGTATTTAGTTCTGCAGCTCACCCACATGCTCCATCAGCCTCTCTGTCAGTCTTTTGTTCTTCACCTCACACACATGCTCCATCAGCCTCTCCCTCAGTCTTTAGTTCTGCACCTCACCAACATGCTACATCAGCATCTCCCTCAGTCTTTAGTTCTGCACCTCACCAACATGCTCCATAAGATTCTCCCTCAGTCTTTAGTTCTACACCTCACCCACATGCTGCATCAGCCTCTCCCTCAGTCTTTAGTTCTATACCTCACCCACATGCTCCATCAGCCTCTCCCTCAGTCTTTAGTTCTTCACCTCACCCTCATGCTCCATCAGACTCTCCCTCAGTCTTTTGTTCTTCACCTCACCCTCATGCTCCATCAGACTCTCCCTCAGTCTTTTGTTCTTCACCTCACCCTCATGCTCCATCAGACTCTCCCTCAGTCTTTTGTTCTTCACCTCACCCTCATGCTCCATCAGACTCTTCCTCAGTCTTTAGTTCTACACATCACCCACATACTTCATCAGCACCTCCCTCAGTATTTAGTTCTGCACCTCACCCACATGCTCCATCAGCCTCTCCCTCAGTCTTTAGTTCTAAACCTCACCAACATGCTCCATCAGCCTCTCCCTCAGTCTTTAGTTCTATGCCTCACCCAACATACTCCATCAGTCTCTACCTCAGTTTTTAATTCTGCACCTCACCCACATTCTTCATCAGCCTCTCCCTCAGTCTTTAGTTCTATACCTCACCCACTTGCTCCATCAGCCTCTCCCTCAGTCTTTAGTTCTTCACCTCACCTTCATGCTCCATCAGACTCTTCCTCAGTCTTTAGTTCTACACATCACCAACATGCTCCATCAGACTCTCCCTCAGTCTTCAGTTCTACACCTCACCCACATGCTCCATCAGCCTCTCCCTCAGTCTTTAGTTCTAGCCGTCACCCACATACTCCATCAGACTCTCCCTCAGTCTTTAGTTCTAGATCTCACCCACATCTCCATCAGACTCTCCCTCAGTCTTTAATTCTGAACCTCATCAACATGCTCCATAAGATTCTCCCTCAGTCTTTAGTTCTACACCTCACCCACATGCTGCATCAGCCTCTCCCTCAGTCTTTAGTTCTATACCTCACCCACATGCTCCATCAGCCTCTCCCTCAGTCTTTAGTTCTTCACCTCACCCTCATGCTCCATCAGACTCTCCCTCAGTCTTTTGTTCTTCACCTCACCCTCATGCTCCATCAGACTCTCCCTCAGTCTTTTGTTCTTCACCTTACCCTCATGCTCCATCAGACTCTTCCTCAGTCTTTAGTTCTACACATCACCCACATACTCCATCAGCACCTCCCTCAGTATTTAGTTCTGCACCTCACCCACATGCTCCATCAGCCTCTCCCTCAGTCTTTAGTTCTAAACCTCACCAACATGCTCCACCAGCCTCTCCCTCAGTCTTTAGTTCTATGCCTCACCCAACATACTCCATCAGTCTCTACCTCAGTTTTTAATTCTGCACCTCACCCACATTCTCTATCAGCCTCTCCCTCAGTCATTAGTTCTACACCTCACCCACATGCTCCATCGGCATCTCCCTCAATCTTTAGTTCTACACCTCACCCTCATGCTCCATCAGCATCTCCCTCAGTCTTTAGTTTTGTACCTCACCCTCATGCTCCATCAGCCTCTCTCTCAGTCTTTAGTTCTGAACCTCACCCACATACTCCATCAGCATCTCCCTCAGTATTTAATTCTGTACCTCACCCTCATGCTCCATCAGCCTCTCCCTCAGTCTTTAGTTCTGCACCTCACACACATGCTCCATCAGCCTCTCCCTCATGTCAAAGTCAGAAAAATATCTCTATGCACACTGCCATATTTGCACCTCATACTGGTCCGCGCTGCGCATGCGTACGCTCTCCCGTGTGTGCGCATACTCACAGTCGCGGGCACCCGCAGGCGCACGGTATGCGTATTTACGGTAGAGTTTATGTAATCGTAGCGTGCGACTCATTCGTTACATATTTTCACTAATAATGTATTTTGTAGATCATGGTCCCTTTGATAGATTCTGAAAGTTTAGTTAACATAGCATGTTCCTGAACAGAGAGATCCCTCTTTGTATTGTACGAAGGGTCTAACAGGGGTCATACAGTGGTGTTTGGTACCCATCGGAAGAGTATTTAAATAGCAATATTCCGGTGTTGGTTTGGAGCGGATTAGTCGCTCGTGCGAATAGTTATGGACATAAGAAGTTTATGTCCATTTACTATTATTTGTTCTTACTTTGTCATGCGGCGGGAAACCCAGTATCCCACCCACCTGAACAGTTGGAAACAGTCACAGCCCACCTGTATGAATCAACCTATGACCTTTTGTTATAATGCGAAGCCGAATTCCTGTGTCCAATGAACAATGAGATTGTAGGGACCATTGAATTGTATTGTGTGTGGAGCATAAATAAGACAAGCCTGTGGCATCCAGGACTCACTTCTCTTCAAACGGTTCTCATTGCTGATAATCGGGAGCTGGATGTCCAGAGGCGCTTGCGATCGTTTCCCCTTGTGCGTAAGTTTTCTCCGCAATCATATTGTCTTGATGTTATTGTAAGCCATCTCTCTCTCCTCTCTTTTTCCCTTATTTTCCCTTGATTGTATTGTATTGTATTGTATGGTATTTCCTGTGTAGTTATTTGGTTAGTTAGTCTATGTTATATTGTAGTGTATGCTTTGTAATGTGATTCTTTTGCAAGTATAATAGTCATAATACATACAATAGGTTTTGGACCCTAAGCCCAGGTATCTGTGTATTTCTTATAGTGTTAAGTATTCCCTGAGCGTCGGTGACGCCCAAGCAGCTTTGTAGTTAATCAGGTTACACCAGGTTGCATTTACACTCTATCACCACACTAAGGTTTACTGTATATTTCGTTGTTAAAGGTATAGATATAAAGGTTTAACGTTATAAGCGTCTGCAATAGCGTGCCTGCCTGTGATCTCTGGGCCGTAAGCGAACGTGACGCTTGAGCGTCTCGACTACGGTTGAGCGATCGTTACGCAACTTGCGTACCCTTACGGTACTTCTTACGTAGATAGTGTACAGTGTTCTTAGACCTCTTAAAGGGTAATATATAAGATAAATATTTAGCTTTATCAATTGGGGGCCGTCCAGTCCTTCACATATCTGCACTAGGTAATATCAGCAGACATTATCCATCAGCAAAGGGCGGGAGGTTATATTCCTCGTAGTGCTGACGGGATAAGCGTCTGCTTCGCTTAGGTAAAGGGTGCTGAAGGAATCCGGGAACCGGAGGTAAGAACAAAACGCTAGTGCCTTTTAAAACTGTTTATTTTTCTGTCTTGCGTACACACGCACGCACACATATATATCTGCATTTCTTTTCCATTTGTGTATTTTCGTATGTCACTCTCCTGTTTGCCAGTTTATAGTTGATAAACGTGCTGAGAGAGATTTGCCGCTATTTCAATAGTTTGAGTAAAGGTAATATAGTTAAAGTGTAGACAAACACACAGTTTTTGCCTGGGAGATAAGGCGAAGTCAGTGTGGTGTGTGGTAGATGATCAAGGATCATCTACATTGATAAAAGTATAAATTGTGTTACGGTGGATCTTTGCTTTTCGTACACGTGTCTCTAACAAAGACTTGCGTACGCAATCCAAAGGCCGACGCACGCAGCGTATATTACGCAACGGAGCGTCTGGGTACGCCCACGTAACTCAAACAACAGGCGATAAGTAGAGCAACGCGGTAAATAACGCAAAGCGATAAATAGCACAAATTGATTTCAGCTTTCCAAAACTTAGTTTAAATACCTTACTTTACTGTAATACCTCTGGGGAGAGCTATCAGACTACGGGAAATGATTTTTCTGATCAGAAAACTATAAGAATGATAGTGGGTTGAAAACGGTATGAGTGTATTGAATCCCGCTTTGTGGACTTTGTGGTCTATGTGATAAAACGGTATTAAATCCCGCTTTGTGGACTTTGTGATCTGTGTGATCTATGAGCACGGCCTGAAGTGAAAACGTGCAACAGAGTGTGATAAAGTTTTCGTTGTGTTACGCTCTGGCTGTTTTGGAGCACAGTAGGGAGACTCCAATGATCCTACCATTTATGGGCAACAAGTGTCTATAAGTGGTACGATTGGACCGCATGGTTGTATGTGTGACCAATAACGCAACGTGATATGAGGTCGTATATCCATGCGTAAATCTTGCCCTCATACGTGTTGTAGGGAGCACATGCAAGCGTGATTTGTGTAAAGAAAAAGGAAGGGAATTTTCTCAGGAAAATCTCTAGAGATAGGGCCTGCAACGGCTACACGTGTCTGCTAGAAGGCGGATCGGAGATACCCGGAGCAGAAGAAGTTCAGTGGAAGAGCTTTAAGGATTTCCAACGAAGTTCTGTGTTTGGTGCATTTTAGGAAGTTTTTCTGTGTTAAAGAGGTCCACAATGGCAGCCAAGTGCACAACACAGAGACGGTCGGCAGTCAGGATTCAGACTCCAGAGGCTTGCAGACCCCGAGGGTCTGCTCGGTTAGTAATGTGGGGGAAATATGGTCCCCACACTGAGACCTTTTGTGATGAATGGACACGAATGACTGCGGGGGATAAGGCACCATTTCCCGGGATAGGTAGTTTTAACTCAGAGGTGTTGCATAATTTAAGGAGAAGGATATGTCTCATTAAATCAGCAAAGAGACGAATCAAGCATTATGATTGTTTACAGTTATGGCAACAGGAAGGTGAAATGCAAAGAAATGTAACTTACATACCTAACTTTCATCTTGAGAGGAGAGACATGGCAATGGAGGGGATTGTGGTTGCGGAGAAAAGCACAAGGGTGAACAATAAAAACGCTCTTAGCAACTGTAGTATAGATGATAAGAATAAGTGTAATAAATGTAACAATGCTAATTGTAATACTGTTGAATGTACAACTATTAACCCATGCAAGTCGCACCCCATGTTAAACTTTCCTCAGGAACACCAACAAGAAAGCGAGCCCAGAACGATGTCGGCACCTTTTCCAGCAGCCATCACACAAGACATCCAGGTGGACACGACCAAATCGGTAAAGACTGTAATCAAACCCCCTAACGGAGGGTCAGGTGAGGTCGTGTCCACAGGTACGTATGGTATTATACATTACGCACAAACAAATGTACCTCATATTGTAGAATCAATTCAGAATGACGTTACTGGACTTAATCCTGTCAGGGTAATTGCAGTACCAAATGGGAAAACTGACTCTTCAGGAGTCACCCCCGTCAGGAACATCGCCATGTACTGCCCTTTTTCCCGAACAGAATTAAGAACAATTCTGTCTGAATTTCCTGATCCCAGGAAAGACTTAGTTGCTTGTCAAAGATACATTAGAGTGCTAGGACACACTGCAGAGGCAAATAACAAAGATTGGAGGACAGTTTTGAGGGCATGTTTACCCCCCGATGTTGATTCATTGAAATTTATCGCTGATTGTAAGCTAGATGAGGAAGTGCCACTAACAAACGAGTATAACCAAGATAATGTAAAAAGAATCAATCTACAGTTGAAAGAATATTTTCCTACAGTAGTAAAGTGGAATAAAATCTTTACAATAAAACAAAAAGAAGGTGAATCCGCATCAGAGTATTTTCACCGGGCTCTGCAGGATATGGCAAGGTACACTGGTATAGATGACATTGAAACTAATGTACACCACAGAGAGGTAGCTGTGTCCGTATTAATGAACAACTTAAAAGACACACTAAAAATTAGGGTACAAACTTCCATACCACATTGGAGAGGTATCTCGGTGGCGGCATTAAGAGAGTCCGCTATCGAGCATGACCGAAATATCCAAAGAACCAGGGAAGCGCAGGGAGAGCGGTTGATGGCACTGAACATCCAAGCACTAGAGGATGCATCAAGTCGACCGGAATCCCAGGCCCCTAGCACATGGAGAAAGCCAAGGATTTGTTATCATTGTAGAAGAGAAGGGCATTATGCCAGCAACTGTAATAACCCACATAAAGTCAGACCCCCTAGACCAAGAAATGAGCAAAATTATAACACACACCATTATAATCAGAGATCAGACAGGAAGAATTTTGGCCCACACCCATGAGATATAGTCAGGAAAGGTGATTATTAGGACTGATGGTAAGCCTGAGGTAACGGTTAATAAATTGGGAGGTCATTCACTAAAGACACAGGAATGACCAGGTGAAACGTTGTAAATGTATTTGTGAAGAAAAATGTTTTTCTCTCTCTCTCTATCCCCATCTCTGACGAATATTGGTAAGAATTCACACATTGCATATCCACTTGGTCCTTGCAGAAGTCTACCAAACCCCAGCATGACCTATCCGCCACAATGTATTTCTGGCCAGATACAAACAGTGGAGTAATGCAGGTGCTGGTGGGGAGGGACTGTTCAAGGAGACCATTAGACACGTAGATATGACAGCCTGATAATGCTAACAATGTTTTCTTAATGTTGAAAAATGTTTGATAAAAATGCTTCGTTTCTCGTTTCCTATTGTTGTTTGTTGTTGAGTTATGCACATGAAGCGTTCTCCCTCTCTTTTGTTTTTTTGACTCTCTCTCTCTCTTCTCACTCATGTTTTCATGGTTTAAAGATGGTATGTCACCCCTCAGTTGGACCAATGGTAATGCCAGATTTTCGCTCCTTACAGAAAGATCGTCGGTTAGGAAGGAATATTGCATCACCAGAATGTTCATTTGGAAGACTGAAGAGACAGCACCTTTTGAGAGGACAGCAGAACAAGAAGAACTACAAGACGAGAGAACTTATTATCGTAACAAGTTCTCTCCCCCACAAACTGTTTTCTTATACCCCCTTCACAAATTTCTTCTTTTCTCCTCCTGTAAGATGGACTTGCCCCAAGAGACTGTGATATGGATTTTCATGTTGACCCTGATGTTGACCAGAGCAGTCTGTTTCGGTGAGAGTACCATGGAGGTCGAGAGAGGTTCTGGAATGGGTTCTGATGATAAAGATGGAGGCGTAGTTTTCCAAGAGCAACCCAATCACCAAGCAAAGGCGAGTACCGGAAACGATCCAGCAGCCATGTTATCTGTAAACATTTTTCTTTTAAGGATTGTTGGCTGAAGAAAACTGTATCTGTAGGCTCTGTAACAATGTCATTGAGGACGGGTGCATTAAGAAATGCCAATCCAGTTTTAATATCCATATGGACCGGCATCCATTGAGTGACTATCACTCCTTAGTGGGTAGTGTGTTAAACAAAACAGATTGTTGGGTATGCTCTCAAGTACCTCAGGGTCATAGCAAATCAGGGCTAGTACCATTTCCTTTAACGATAGGGGAGGTACTTGAGTTAAATGGTGGGAGACCGGTGGACCGGAGGTTTAATATCTCCAGCCCTCCTAGTTTGAAGCTCCACCAATACCATGTGGATAGGTCCCTATTATGTTTCAACATCTCCAATCCCCGAAAGCCGGGAAATTGGGAAGTGTCATGGAGCAACCAAACCATGACCTTTTCGCATAGAGCAGATAGAATGCCTACAGATACAGAGCTTGTACGCCACATAGCCAGTAGAGGAAAATCTTTCCGGTATAGGGACACCTTAGGAAATAGAATTATGAGAGTTGGAGAAGTATCACCAGGATACTGTGCACATATCGTACAACCTGATACGTGTACTAAGCAGATGGAAGAATTAGGGTTAGGAGATTTCACATGGAAGGTGTGTAATATGGTTATGTCCTACTCCGTCCCATATGTTCTCCCCGATGATGCATATTTCATATGCGGGAGAAAGGCGTACAAGTGGCTTGCCCCAAACTCTGACCGATTGTGTTATATTGGAAAAGTATTGCCTGAAGTAATGACTGTGTCACATGACAAAATGAAAGACATACACCGTGGTGCCCAAGCTCCTTATACTCACACCCATTACGAGCACGTTGTTAAAAGGCACCTGATAGAGAAGACAGAGCATCCGGCCTCTGATCTGATAAGTGAATCCACCGGGATTCAATTCTTAACCGCGTTAGATTTCACCCGCACCGCTAGAGGAGTGCTGAATTATAAATACATATCGGCGCTCGCAAATTTGTTAGATAATATCACTGAAATGTATGATGACACGTTTAGATATACTGGAAGGGAACTTCAAGCTTATAAAACAGAACTGGTGCAGCATAGAATGGTTCTTAATTACCTCACAGCAGTGACAGGCGGATATTGTGTTACATTGGCAACACAGTATGGCGTGAAGTGTTGCACGTATATCACGAATAGCACCGAGGATCCGGTCGAGGTCATAGACCAAAAGATGGACGATATTCTCCAATTGAAGTGGGAATTTCGCTGAAAACATAATCTCACTCTTGCTGCTGTAGGTAATGAGCTGACTGGTTGGGTGTCATGGTTGAACCCGCGAAATTGGTTCTCTGGTTTAGGAGACTGGGCTCAAGGAGTCATAATGGATGTTGGGAAGTTTCTCCTATGTATCTTAGGTGTTTGTCATATCGATTGGATTGATATTTAGATGCGGTCAGGCTTTAATGAAGTGCAAACATCGTACAAGGGTAATGAGTTTAAGGAGTGAGGAAACTGTAATTCCAATGGACTTGATTTACGACCCAAATGTAGAAACAATGATGTGATGAAAATGCGATTTCTACGGTCCGTTTCTTTCACCTGTTTTTCCGTTTCCTCCAAGGTAAAAAGACCCACTTGGACGAGGAATTTGATGAGCCGATATACAGACAACAGAGGGATTAAAGAAGAAGTTTTGACCACTGTAGATACGGACATTTGATGAACTTTGCCATGGATCCCCAGTTTCCCTAGAATTCTTAAACTTACGCTAGCCCAACATTTTTTTTTGTAAATCTAATGGCATTGACAAAGCTTTTTGCTCGCACCTAATGGGCAAAACAGCGCAAAGAAGACGACTTTCAACTGATACCGAACAAAACTTCAACCGACAGATGTACATTAACCTGACATAGAATACCACTGCATTTTCCATAAGTGTTCTTTATCTTCATCTCTACAACCCTCAGGTAATGACACACATAGTCGATAGGGAATACAGGCACAGATATCAGCAGTCACATATCTCCCCCATTCATGTATCATCAACTAAAATGTGCTCCCCCATTTTGTTACAACCAAAGCCGAAAAGAGCTCGGTAAAGTTTGACAGCCCATCCACAGACCCGTACCACGGGATAAGAAGGAATTCACATGTATACTTCGCAATACCTCGAAGCTTGATTTACAACACGTACGGCACGATGATACATGACCCCCCAAACATGGACTCATACACACATGCTTCTACTATCTCACTAGGTCATACCCTCTTCACACCTACTCCTCTCTCTCTTCCCTTACCCAAACATGGAAATGAATTAACCCCTGACATATATTTTTCTCCTTTTGAAATGTTTTAGAAGGTGGCAGTTATTATTGACTGCCAAAGGGTGGACTGTCAAAGTCAGAAAAATATCTCTATGCACACTGCCATATTTGCACCTCATACTGGTCCGCACTGCGCATGCGTACGCTCTCCCGTGTGTGCGCATACTCACAGTCGCGGGCACCCGCAGGCGCACGGTATGCGTATTTACGGTAGAGTTTATGTAATCGTAGCGTGCGACTCATTCGTTACATATTTTCACTAAAAATGTATTTTGTAGATCATGGTCCCTTTGATAGATTCTGAAAGTTTAGTTAACATAGCATGTTCCTGAACAGAGAGATCCCTCTTTGTATTGTACGAAGGGTCTAACAGGGGTCATACAGTGGTGTTTGGTACCCATCGGAAGAGTATTTAAATAGCAATATTCCGGTGTTGGTTTGGAGCGGATTAGTCGCTCGTGCGAATAGTTATGGACATAAGAAGTTTATGTCCATTTACTATTATTTGTTCTTACTTAGTCATGCGGCGGGAAACCCAGTATCCCACCCACCTGAACAGTTGGAAACAGTCACAGCCCACCTGTATGAATCAACCTATGACCTTTTGTTATAATGCGAAGCCGAATTCCTGTGTCCAATGAACAATGAGATTGTAGGGACCATTGAATTGTATTGTGTGTGGAGCATAAATAAGACAAGCCTGTGGCATCCAGGACTCACTTCTCTTCAAACGGTTCTCATTGCTGATAATCGGGAGCTGGATGTCCAGAGGCGCTTGCGATCGTTTCCCCTTGTGCGTAAGTTTTCTCCGCAATCATATTGTCTTGATGTTATTGTAAGCCATCTCTCTCTCCTCTCTTTTTCCCTTATTTTCCCTTGATTGTATTGTATTGTATTGTATGGTATTTCCTGTGTAGTTATTTGGTTAGTTAGTCTATGTTATATTGTAGTGTATGCTTTGTAATGTGATTCTTTTGCAAGTATAATAGTCATAATACATACAATAGGTTTTGGACCCTAAGCCCAGGTATCTGTGTATTTCTTATAGTGTTAAGTATTCCCTGAGCGTCGGTGACGCCCAAGCAGCTTTGTAGTTAATCAGGTTACACCAGGTTGCATTTACACTCTATCACCACACTAAGGTTTACTGTATATTTCGTTGTTAAAGGTATAGATATAAAGGTTTAACGTTATAAGCGTCTGCAATAGCGTGCCTGCCTGTGATCTCTGGGCCGTAAGCGAACGTGACGCTTGAGCGTCTCGACTACGGTTGAGCGATCGTTACGCAACTTGCGTACCCTTACGGTACTTCTTACGTAGATAGCGTACAGTGTTCTTAGACCTCTTAAAGGGTAATATATAAGATAAATATTTAGCTTTATCACTCAGTCTTTAGTTCTGCACCTCACCAACATGCTCCATAAGATTCTCCCTCAGTCTTTAGTTCTGCACCTCACCCACATGCTGCATCAGCATCTCCCTCAGTCTTTAGTTCTATACCTCACCCACATGCTCCATCAGCATCTCCCTCAGTCTTTAGTTCTGCACCTCACCCACATGCTCCATCAGACTCTCCCTCAGTCTTCAGTTCTAAACCTCACCCACATACTCCATCAGCCTCTCTCTCGGTCTTTAGTTCTGCACCTCAACATCATGCTCCATCAGCCTCTCCCTCAGTCTTTAGTTCTACACCTCACCGAACATACTCCATCAGCATCTCCCACAGTCTTTAATTCTGCACCTCACCCACATACTCCATCAGCCTCTCCCTCAGTCGTTAGGTCTACACCTTACCCACATGCTCCATCAGCCTCTCCCTCAGTCTTTAGTTCTGCACCTCACCCAAATGTTCCATCAGCCTCTCGCTCAGTCTTTAGTTCTGCACCTCACCGTCATGCTCCATCAGCCTCTCCCTCAGTCTTTAGTTCTGAACCTCACCCACATACTCCATCAGCCTCTCCCTCAGTATTTAGTTCTGCACCTCACTCACATGCTCCATCAGCCTCTCCCTCAGTCTATAGTTCTGCACCTCACATACATGCTCCATCAACCTCTCCCTCAGTCTATAGTTCTGCACCTCACTCACATGCTCCATCAGCCTCTCCCTCCGTCTTTAGTTCTGCACCTCACCCACATGCTCCATCAGCATTTCCCTCAGTATTTAGTTCTGCACCTCACCAACATGTTCCATCATCTCCCTCAGTCTTTAGTTCTTCACCTCACCCACAAACTCCATCAGCATCTCCCTCAGTCCTTAGTTCTGCACCTCACCAACATGCTCCATCAGCATCTCCCTCAGTCTTTATTTCTTCACATCACCCACATGCTCCATCAGCCTCTCCCTCAGTCTTTAGTTCTTCACCTCACCCACATGCTCCATCAGCCTCTCTGTCAGTCTTTTGTTCTTCACCTCACACACATGCTCCATCAGCCTCTCCCTCAGTCTTTAGTTCTGCACCTCACCCACATACTCCATCAGCATCTCCCTCAGTATTTAATTCCGCACCTCACCAACATGCTCCATCAGCCTCTCCCTCAGTCTTAAGTTCTTCACCTCACCCTCATGCTCCATCAGCCTCTCCCTCAGTCTTTAGTTCTATACCTCACCCGCATGTTCCATCAGCCTCTCCCTCAGTCTTTAGTTCTACACATCACCCACATACTCCATCAGCCTCTCCCTCAGTCTTTCATTCTGAACCTCACCCACATGCTCCATCAGCATCTCCCTCAGTATTTAATTCTGTACCTCACCCTCATGCTCCATCAGCCTCTACCTCAGTCTTTAGTTCTGCACCTCACCCTCATGCTCCATCAGCCTCTCCCTCAGTCTTTAGTTCTGCACCTCACCCACATGCTCCATCACCGTCTCCCTCAGTCTTTAGTTCTACACCTCACCCACATGCTCCATCAGCCTCTCCATCAGTATTTAGTTCTACACCTCACCCACATACTCCTTCAGACTCTCCCTCAGTCTTTAATTCTGCACCTCATCAACATGCTCCATCAGTCTCTCCATCAGTCTTTAGTTCTTCATCTCACCATCATGCTCCATCAGACTCTCCCTCAGTCTTTAGTTCTGCACCTCACCCACATGCTGCATCAGCATCTCCCTCAGTCTTTAGTTCTGCACCTCACCCACATGCTCCATCAGACTCTCCCTCAGTCTTTAGTTCTAAACCTCACCCACATACTCCATCAGCCTCTCTCTCTGTCTTTAGTTCTGCACCTCACCAACATGCTCCATCAGCCTCTCCCTCAGTCTTTAGAGCTACACCTCACCGAACATACTCCATCAGCATCTCCCTCAGTCTTTAATTCTGCACCTCACCCACATACTCCATCAGCCTCCCCCTCTGTCGATAGTTCTACACCTCACCCACATGCTCCATCAGCCTCTCCCTCAGTATTTAGTTCTGCACCTCACCCACATGCTCCATCAGCATTTCCCTCAGTATTTAGTTCTGCACCTCACCAACATGTTCCATCATCATCTTCCTCAGTCTTTAGTTCTTCACCTCACCCACAAACTCCATCAGCATCTCCCTCAGTCCTTAGTTCTGCACCTCACCAACATGCTCCATCAACATCTCCCTCAGTCTTTATTTCTTCACATCACCCACATGCTCCATCAGCCTCTCCCTCAGTCTTTAGTTCTTCACCTCACCCACATGCTCCATCAGCCTCTCTGTCAGTCTTTTGTTCTTCACCTCACACACATGCTCCATCAGCCTCTCCCTCAGTCTTTAGTTCTGCACCTCACCCACATACTCCATCAGCATCTCCCTCAGTATTTAATTCCGCACCTCACCAACATGCTCCATCAGTCTCTCCCTCAGTCTTCAGTTCTTCACCTCACCCTCATGCTCCATCAGCCTCTCCCTCAGTCTTTAGTTCTATACCTCACCCGCATGTTCCATCAGCCTCTCCCTCAGTCTTTAGTTCTACACATCACCCACATACTCCATCAGCCTCTCCCTCAGTCTTTCATTCTGAACCTCACCCACATGCTCCATCAGCATCTCCCTCAGTATTTAATTCTGTACCTCACCCTCATGCTCCATCAGCCTCTACCTCAGTCTTTAGTTCTGCACCTCACCCTCATGCTCCATCAGCCTCTCCCTCAGTCTTTAGTTCTGCACCTCACCCACATGCTCCATCACCGTCTCCCTCAGTCTTTAGTTCTACACCTCACCCACATGCTCCATCAGCCTCTCCATCAGTATTTAGTTCTACACCTCACCCACATACTCCTTCAGACTCTCCCTCAGTCTTTAATTCTGCACCTCATCAACATGCTCCATCAGTCTCTCCATCAGTCTTTAGTTCTTCATCTCACCATCATGCTCCATCAGACTCTCCCTCAGTCTTTAGTTCTGCACCTCACCCACATGCTGCATCAGCATCTCCCTCAGTCTTTAGTTCTGCACCTCACCCACATGCTCCATCAGACTCTCCCTCAGTCTTTAGTTCTAAACCTCACCCACATACTCCATCAGCCTCTCTCTCTGTCTTTAGTTCTGCACCTCACCAACATGCTCCATCAGCCTCTCCCTCTGTCTTTAGAGCTACACCTCACCGAACATACTCCATCAGCATCTCCCTCAGTCTTTAATTCTGCACCTCACCCACATACTCCATCAGCCTCCCCCTCTGTCGATAGTTCTACACCTCACCCACATGCTCCATCAGCCTCTCCCTCAGTATTTAGTTCTGCACCTCACCCACATGCTCCATCAGCATTTCCCTCAGTATTTAGTTCTGCACCTCACCAACATGTTCCATCATCATCTTCCTCAGTCTTTAGTTCTTCACCTCACCCACAAACTCCATCAGCATCTCCCTCAGTCCTTAGTTCTGCACCTCACCAACATGCTCCATCAACATCTCCCTCAGTCTTTATTTCTTCACATCACCCACATGCTCCATCAGCCTCTCCCTCAGTCTTTAGTTCTTCACCTCACCCACATGCTCCATCAGCCTCTCTGTCAGTCTTTTGTTCTTCACCTCACACACATGCTCCATCAGCCTCTCCCTCAGTCTTTAGTTCTGCACCTCACCCACATACTCCATCAGCATCTCCCTCAGTATTTAATTCCGCACCTCACCAACATGCTCCATCAGTCTCTCCCTCAGTCTTCAGTTCTTCACCTCACCCTCATGCTCCATCAGCCTCTCCCTCAGTCTTTAGTTCTATACCTCACCCGCATGTTCCATCAGCCTCTCCCTCAGTCTTTAGTTCTACACATCACCCACATACTCCATCAGCCTTTCCCTCAGTCTTTCATTCTGAACCTCACCCACATGCTCCATCAGCATCTCCCTCAGTATTTAATTCTGTACCTCACCCTCATGCTCCATCAGCCTCTACCTCAGTCTTTAGTTCTGCACCTCACCCTCATGCTCCATCAGCCTCTCCCTCAGTCTTTAGTTCTGCACCTCACCCACATGCTCTATCACCCTCTCCCTCAGTCTTTAGTTCTACACCTCATCAACATGCTCCATCAGTCTCTCCATCAGTCTTTAGTTCTTCATCTCACCCTCATGCTCCATCAGACTCTCCCTCAGTCTTTAGTTCTGCACCTCACCCACATGCTGCATCAGCATCTCCCTCAGTCTTTAGTTCTGCACCTCACCCACATGCTCCATCAGACTCTCCCTCAGTCTTTAGTTCTAAACCTCACCCACATACTCCATCAGCCTCTCTCTCTGTCTTTAGTTCTGCACCTCACCAACATGCTCCATCAGCCTCTCCCTCAGTCTTTAATGCTACACCTCACCGAACATACTCCATCAGCATCTCCCTCAGTCTTTAATTCTGCACCTCACCCACATACTCCATCAGACTCCCCCTCTGTCGATAGTTCTACACCTCACCCACATGCTCCATCAGCCTCTACCTCAGTATTTAGTTCTGCACCTCACCCAAATGTTCCATCAGCCTCTCGCTCAGTCTTTAGTTCTGCACCTCACCCTCATGCTCCATCAGCATCTCCGTCAGTCTTTAGTTCTGTACTTCACCGTCATGCTCCATCAGCCTCTCCCTCAGTCTTTAGTTCTGAACCTCACCCACATACTCCATCAGCATCTCCCTCAGTATTTAATTCTGTACCTCACCCTCATGCTCCATCAGCCTCTCCCTCAGTCTATAGTTCTGCACCTCACACACATGCTCCATCAACCTCTCCCTCAGTCTATAGTTCTGCACCTCACTCACATGCTCCATCAGCCTCTCCCTCCGTCTTAAATTCTGCACCTCACCCACATGCTCCATCAGCATTTCCCTCAGTCCTTAGTTCTGCACCTCATCAACATGTTCCATCATCATCTCCCTCAGTCTTTAGTTCTTCACCTCACCCACAAACTCCATCAGCATCTCCCTCAGTCCTTAGTTCTGCACCTCACCAACATGCTCCATCAGCATCTCCCTCAGTCTTTATTTCTTCACATCACCCACATGCTCCATCAGCCTCTCCCTCAGTCTTTAGTTCTTCACCTCACCCACATGCTCCATCAGCCTCTCTGTCAGTCTTTTGTTCTTAACCTCACACACATGCTCCATCAGCCTCTCCCTCAGTCTTTAGTTCTGCACCTCACCCACATACTCCATCAGAATCTCCCTCAGTATTTAATTCCGCACCTCACCAACATGCTCCATCAGTCTCTCCCTCAGTCTTTAGTTCTATACCTCACCCGCATGTTCCATCAGCCTCTCCCTCAGTCTTTAGTTCTACACATCACCCACATACTCCATCAGCCTCTCCCTCAGTCTTTAGTTCTGCACCTCACCCAAATGTTCCATCAGCCTCTCGCTCTGCCTTTAGTTCTGCACCTCACCCTCATGCTCCATCAGCATCTCCCTCAGTCTTTAGTTCTGCACCTCGCCCTCATGCTCCATCAGCCTCTCCCTCAGTCTTTAGTTCTGAACCTCACCCACATGCTCCATCAGCATCTCCCTCAGTATTTAATTCTGTACCTCACCCTCATGCTCCATCAGCCTCTCCCTCAGTCTTTAGTTCTGCACCTCACCCTCATGCTCCATCAGCCTCTCCCTCAGTCTTTAGTTCTGCACCTCACCCACATGCTCCATCACCCTCTCCCTCAGTCTTTAGTTCTACACCTCACCCACATGCTCCATCAGCCTCTCCATCAGTATTTAGTTCTACACCTCACCCACATGCTCCATCAGACTCTCCCTCAGTCTTTAATTCTGCACCTCATCAACATGCTCCATCAGCCTCTCCATCAGTCTTTAGTTCTTCATCTCACCCTCATGCTCCATCAGACTCTCCCTCAGTCTTTAGTTCTGCACCTCACCCACATGCTGCATCAGCATCTCCCTCAGTCTTTAGTTCTGCACCTCACCCACATGCTCCATCAGCCTCTCCATCAGTATTTAGTTCTACACCTCACCCACATGCTCCATCAGACTCTCCCTCAGTCTTTAATTCTGCACCTCATCAACATGCTCCATCAGCCTCTCCATCAGTCTTTAGTTCTTCATCTCACCCACATGCTCCATCAGACTCTCCCTCAGTCTTAAGTTCTAAACCTCACCCACATACTCCATCAGCCTCTCTCTCGGTCTTTAGTTCTGCACCTCACCAACATGCTCCATCAGCCTCTCCCTCAGTATTTAGTGCTACACCTCACCGAACATACTCCATCAGCATCTCCCTCAGTCTTTAATTCTGCACCTCACCCACATACTCCATCAGCCTCTCCCTCAGTCGTTAGTTCTACACCTCACCCACATGCTCCATCAGCCTCTCCCTCAGTCTTTAGTTCTGCACCTCACCCAAATGTTCCATCAGCCTCTCGCTCAGTCTTTAGTTCTGCACCTCACCCTCATGCTCCATCAGCATCTCCCTCAGTGTTAAGTTCTGTACTTCACCATCATGCTCCATCAGCCTCTCCCTCAGTCTTTAGTTCTGAACCTCACCCACATACTCCATCAGCATCTCCCTCAGTATTTAATTCTGTACCTCACCCTCATGCTCCATCAGCCTCTCCCTCAGTCTATAGTTCTGCACCTCACACACATGCTCCATCAACCTCTCCCTCAGTCTATAGTTCTGCACCTCACTCACATGCTCCATCAGCCTCTCCCTCCGTCTTTAGTTCTGCACCTCACCCACATTCTCCATCAGCATTTCCCTCAGTCCTTAGTTCTGCACCTCACCAACATGTTCCATCATCATCTCCCTCAGTCTTTAGTTCTTCACCTCACCCACAAACTCCATCAGCATCTCCCTCAGTCCTTAGTTCTGCACCTCACCAACATGCTCCATCAGCATCTCCCTCAGTCTTTATTTCTTCACATCACCCACATGCTCCATCAGCCTCTCCCTCAGTCTTTAGTTCTGCACCTCACCCTCATGCTCCATCAGCATCTCCGTCAGTCTTTAGTTCTGTACTTCACCGTCATGCTCCATCAGCCTCTCCCTCAGTCTTTAGTTCTGAACCTCACCCACATACTCCATCAGCATCTCCCTCAGTATTTAATTCTGTACCTCACCCTCATGCTCCATCAGCCTCTCCCTCAGTCTATAGTTCTGCACCTCACACACATGCTCCATCAACCTCTCCCTCAGTCTATAGTTCTGCACCTCACTTACATGCTCCATCAGCCTCTCCCTCCGTCTTTAGTTCTGCACCTCACCCACATGCTCCATCAGCATTTCCATCAGTCTTTAGTTCTAGACCTCATCAACATGTTCCATCATCATCTCCCTCAGTCTTTAGTTCTTCACCTCACCCACAAACTCCATCAGCATCTCCCTCAGTCCTTAGTTCTGCACCTCACCAACATGCTCCATCAGCATCTCCCTCAGTCTTTATTTCTTCACATCACCCACATGCTCCATCAGCCTCTCCCTCAGTCTTTAGTTCTTCACCTCACCCACATGCTCCATCAGCCTCTCTGTCAGTCTTTTGTTCTTAACCTCACACACATGCTCCATCAGCCTCTCCCTCAGTCTTTAGTTCTGCACCTCACCCACATACTCCATCAGCATCTCCCTCAGTATTTAATTCCGCACCTCACCAACATGCTCCATCAGTCTCTCCCTCAGTCTTTAGTTCTTCACCTCACCCTCATGCTCCATCAGCCTCTCCCTCAGTCTTTAGTTCTATACCTCACCCGCATGTTCCATCAGCCTCTCCCTCAGTCTTTAGTTCTACACATCACCCACATACTCCATCAGCCTCACCCTCAGTCTTTAGTTCTGCACCTCACCCAAATGTTCCATCAGCCTCTCGCTCAGCCTTTAGTTCTGCACCTCACCCTCATGCTCCATCAGCATCTCCCTCAGTCTTTAGTTCTGCACCTCACCCTCATGCTCCATCAGCCTCTCCCTCAGTCTTTCGTTCTGAACCTCACCCACATGCTCCATCAGCATCTCCCTCAGTATTTAATTCTGTACCTCACCCTCATGCTCCATCAGCCTCTCCCTCAGTCTTTAGTTCTGCACCTCACCCTCATGCTCCATCAGCCTCTCCCTCAGTCTTTAGTTCTGCACCTCACCCACATGCTCCATCACCCTCTCCCTCAGTCTTTAGTTCTACATCTCACCCACATGCTCCATCAGCCTCTCCATCAGTATTTAGTTCTACACCTCACCCACATGCTCCATCAGACTCTCCCTCAGTCTTTAATTCTGCACCTTATCAACATGCTCCATCAGCCTCTCCATCAGTCTTTAGTTCTTCATCTCACCCTCATGCTCCATCAGACTCTCCCTCAGTCTTTAGTTCTGCACCTCACCCACATGCTGCATCAGCATCTCCCTCAGTCTTTAGTTCTGCACCTCACCCACATGCTCCATCAGCCTCTCCATCAGTATTTAGTTCTACACCTCACCCACATGCTCCATCAGACTCTCCCTCAGTCTTTAATTCTGCACCTCATCAACATGCTCCATCAGCCTCTCCATCAGTCTCTAGTTCTTCATCTCACCCACATGCTCCATCAGACTCTCCCTCAGTCTTTAGTTCTAAACCTCACCCACATACTCTATCAGCCTCTCTCTCGTCTTTAGTTCTGCACCTCACCAACATGCTCCATCAGCCTCTCCCTCAGTCTTTAGTTCTACACCTCACCGAACATACTCCATCAGCATCTCCCTCAGTCTTTAATTCTGCACCTCACCCACATACTCCATCAGCCTCTCCCTCAGTCGTTAGTTCTACACCTCACCCACATGCTCCATCAGCCTCTCCCTCAGTCTTTAGTTCTGCACCTCACCCAAATGTTCCTTCAGCCTCTCGCTCAGTCTTTAGTTCTGCACCTCACCCTCATGCTCCATCAGCATCTCCCTCAGTCTTTAGTTCTGTACCTCACCGTCATGCTCCATCAGCCTCTCCCTCAGTCTATAGTTCTGAACCTCACCCACATACTCCATCAGCATCTACCTCAGTATTTAATTCTGTACCTCACCCTCATGCTCCATCAGCCTCTCCCTCAGTCTATAGTTCTGCACCTCACCAACATGTTCCATCAACCTCTCCCTCAGTCTATAGTTCTGCACCTCACTCACATGCTCCATCAGCCTCTCCCTCCGTCTTTAGTTCTGCACCTCACCCTCATGCTCCATCAGCATTTCCCTCAGTCTTTAGTTCTGCACCTCACCAACATGTTCCATCATCATCTCCCTCAGTCTTTAGTTCTTCACCTCACCCACAAACTCCATCAGCATCTCCCTCAGTCATTAGTTCTGCACCTCACCAACATGCTCCATCAGCATCTCCCTCAGTCTTTATTTCTTCACCTCACCCACATGCTCCATCAGCCTCTCCCTCAGTCTTTAGTTCTTCACCTCACCCACATGCTCCATCAGCCTCTCCCTCAGTCTTTAGTTCTTCACCTCACCCACATGCTCCATCAGCCTCTCTGTCAGTCTTTTGTTCTTCACCTCACACACATGCTCCATCAGCCTCTCCCTCAGTCTTTAGTTCTGCACCTCACCCACATACTCCATCAGCATCTCCCTCAGTATTTAATTCCGCACCTCACCAACATGCTCCATCAGCCTCTCCCTCAGTCTTTAGTACTAAACCTCACCCGCATGTTCCATCAGCCTCTCCCTCAGTCTTTAGTTCTACACATCACCCACATACTCCATCAGCCTCTCCCTCAGTCTTTAGTTCTGCACCTCACCCAAATGTACCATCAGCCTCTCGCTCAGTCTTTAGTTCTGCACCTCACCCTCATGCTCCATCAGCATCTCCCTCAGTCTTTAGTTCTGCACCTC
Organism: Pseudophryne corroboree; assembly: GCF_028390025.1. NCBI lineage: Eukaryota > Metazoa > Chordata > Amphibia > Anura > Myobatrachidae > Pseudophryne > Pseudophryne corroboree. Next base: position 1,399,911 of record NW_026967473.1, on the reverse strand, counting down.
ACCCTCATGCTCCATCAGCCTCTCCCTCAGTCTTTCGTTCTGAACCTCACCCACATGCTCCATCAGCATCTCCCTCAGTATTTAATTCTGTACCTCACCCTCATGCTCCATCAGCCTCTCCCTCAGTCTTTAGTTCTGCACCTCACCCACATACTCCATCAGCATCTCCCTTAGTCTTTAGTTCTGCACCTCACCAACATGCTCTATCAGCCTCTCCCTCGGTTTTCAGTTCTCCACCACACCCACATGCTCCATCAGCCTCTCCCTCAGTCTTTAGTTCTACACCTCATCCACATGCTCCATCAGCCTCTCCCTCGGTCTTCAGTTCTGCACATCACACACATGCTCCATCAGCCTCTCCCTCAGTCTATAGTTCTGCACCTCACACACATGCTCCATCAGCTTCTCCCTCCGTCTTTAGTTCTGCACCTCACCCACATACTCCATCAGCATCTCCCTCAGTCTTTAATTCTGCACCTCACCAACATGCTCCATCAGCCTCTAACTCAGTCTTTAGTTCTGTACCTCACCCACATACTCCATCAGCATCTCCCTCAGTATTTAATTCCGCACCTCGCCAACATGTTCCATCAGCCTCTCCCTCAGTATTTAGTTCTGCACCTCACCATCATGCTCCATCAGGATCTCCCTCAGTCTTTAGTTCTTCACCTCATCCACATGCTTCATCAGCCTCTCCCTCAGTCTTTAGTTCTGCACTTTAAAAACATGCTCCATCAGACTCTCCCTCAGTCTTTAGTTCTGCACCTCACCCTCATGCCCCATCAGCATCTCCCTCAGTCTTTAGTTCTTCACCTCACCCACATGCTCCATAGCCTCTAACTCAGTCTTTAGTTCTGCACCTCACCCACATGCTCCATCAGCCTCTCACTCAGGGGTATATTTACTAAGCTCCCGATTTTGACCGATTTGGTGTTTTTTGTTCAAAGTGTCATCTCGGGAATTTACTAAACTCAAATCTCGGCAGTGATGAGGGCATTCGTATTTTTTTTACGGCTGTGTTGTAAAAATACAAATGAATACACCATCAGTCAAACGCGGCTGTTTAGGTATAGAACTCGGTCATTTACTATGCATTTGTATTTGAAATCTCTACCATGAAAGAGCATTTGCGTTCGTAAAAAAATACAATTCTTAAAAAAAACGGGGAAAAAGTAGACCTGCTTTTGAGAAGCGTGTTTACATGTGTTCCGACTTCATCATTAATCACACCTGCATTTTTGGCCCTTTAAAAGGTGGGCCAGCACATTTGCCAAATCAATCACTCTGAAATGGCTGCTGCCGTGTGTAGCAGTGAATTTGGTTTTGCTGTGGGATTCCTGAGACTGCTCCATGAGGCTACAAGAAACCAGGGCCAGGAAACTGAACATGGTCAGCAGGATGTACAGGTGCCGCGGAGGCTGCGCAGGCCTCGGTTTTTTTGCGGGCGTTTGAACTTAAACGCATTGGCCGATGACCAGGTCATACAGATGTTCAGGCTAAATAGGACCAACATTTTCCGTCTGTATGACCTAGTCAAACTGGACCTAGACCCTGAGACAGCACGCTCTCACTCTGTCTCAGGCCTGCACAAACTCCTGGCTGTGTTGCACTTTATGGCTACTGGCAGCTTTCAGGCTGTGACAGGCGATGTAATAGGAATCTCACAGCCCAGCTTTTCAAAATATTTAAATCAGGTTAGGCAAACCATACATACTCCTCTATGCCCCATTTCTGTATTGTGTAATGTGAATTTATAACAGTATATTTGAACAAAGTGCTTAAGACACTCACCTTATATTTTTGACTGTACACTCAGGTTTTGGATACATTTGAACCCCACATAGATGCCTCTATCTGCTTCCCTACCCAGGAGTCTCAGTGGCATGCAGTCAAGGTAGCTTTCTATGAGCTTGCTGGCATGCCAAATGTGCTGGGTGCCATAGATTGCACACACGTTGAGCTGAGACCACCTAGGGGCAGGCAATATATTTATATAAATAGACATTTTGGGCAATCAACTAATGTCCAGGTGGTTTGTGATGCAAATCTCAAAATTATGAGTGTTGTTGCGGGTTACCCTGGCGGCTGCCATGACTCCTTCATCCTCAGTCAGTCATCCCTCTTTGATAAATTTGAGGCTGGAGAAATGCCGGATGGCTGGCTGCTGGGTATGTACCAAGTATTTGTGTTTAATTTTGTGCTTACCTCAACCTGCACATTATGTTAGCACTGTGTTTGTGCATCAATATTTTTCAGGTGATGGGGGTTATGGCTGCTACTCTTGGCTTCTGACTCCATTGTCCGCCCCTGATTCCCCTGCTGAACACAATTACAATCATGCACATAAGTCTACGTGGAATGTGATAGAACGATGTTTTGGTGTACTGAAATCAAGGTTTCGGTGTCTGGATAAGTCTGCCGGGCTTTTGTTGTATAGTCCCTTAAAGGTGACTAGGATTGTGTTCTGCTGCTGTTTTCTTCATAACATGTGTTTGCAGCAACATCTGCCACATGATGATGATGATGAAGAAGAAGAAAACAGTCAGCAAGCAGAGGAGTTAGAAACATCTGGAGACACTGTGAGTAGAGATATAGGGAGGCAGGTAAGGCAAGACCTGATTTTGGCACATTTTAGTGGTAAGTAAATTTGCCTGTGTGCTTTGTATATGAACAATTAAGGCACACCAATGTATTTTCTGTAGTAATGTAACTCTTGCTCCCTCTTGAGCTAGTCAGCTGAGTGTTGTTTATTTGCTTGATATGTGTTTATGTCTAACTGTTGGGTATCAGTTACTTAGCTATTTGTATAGCGTTTTTGGTTAGTAATTATGTGTTTATAATGTTAAAAGTTTCTTTTTCACATTCAAAGGTAATGTTTGCCACAATACTACATAATAATTTAGTATGCACTAACAACCATTATTGTTTAGCCTATTGTTTGTGTTTGTTGTGTGTCGACTTTCTTCTAAAGCTGTGTTTGAAATATGTTACCTCATTAGCACAACATAATGGACATTGAGTAATGTGTGCCAATTAGCCAAACATACATTGACTAACACCAACCTTACAAAATTGTTTACACATAATTATGGCTGTGATGTGGTAAACGTTCATGTTAGTAATGATGCTAGAATATTCCCAACACATGTGAGTGTTAACTCTAAGAAATTTCCTCTTACACTGACAGTTTTTTGCACATAACACATTGCACATCAATCACTTTTCACATTTATTACTGTACAACATGTGTTTTCATTACAAATAACTGCTATTGTGTAGTTCTAGTTTTGTCAACAATGTGTATCCAGCTGCAGGGTGGCCTATTTCTTACGCTGTTCTTTGGTGGCTGATGTGGGTTTGGTTTGGGCAGTGGAGCGGGTTCGGCTTGATCTTCGAACTGGTGATGAAATTGGGGTCTGTGTAGGTGTGTTGGTCCCTGAGCTGGAACCTTGTTGGTGTTGTGCCAACAAATTAATATTTTGACTGAGGTTAGCCAGAGTTGCCGTAAGTTGTGTTGTGGCTGTTGTGTTGCTGTCTATGATGCGAGACATGGGGGTATATTTACTAAGGTCCAGATTTTGACCGAGATGCCGTTTTTTCTTCAAAGTGTCATCTCGGTAATTTACTAAGCAAAAATCACGGCAGTGATGAGGGCATTCGTAATATTTTGGAAGTCCTAGGAAAAAATCACAAATCAATACACCATCGGTCAAATACGCCTGCAATTTGGTAGAAATCGGGAATTTACTAAAAAGTGCAAAACACAAACAGTGCCGACAATAGCCAAACACTGCCGTGATGAAATACAAATCGTGAAAAAGTGCTAAAAAAAACAGACCTGCTTTTTTATCCCGTGTTTGTATAGGCATGCACGGATCCATGAGATCCGTGCATGTTTTTCAGTGGGAAGGGGTGGGAAATGTTTTAATTTTTCAAAAAAAAAATGTGTGGGGTCCCCCCTCCTAAACCAAACCAGCCTCGGGCTCTTTGAGCCGGCCCTGGTTGCAAAAATATGGGGGGGAAATTGACAGGGGTTCCCCCATATTTAAGCAACCAGCACCGGGCTCTGCGCCTGGTCCTGGTTCCAAAAATACGGGGGACAAAAAGCGTAGGGGTCCCCCGTATTTTTGAAACCAGCACCGGGCTCCACTAGCTGGACAGATAATGCCACAGCCGGGGGTCACTTTTATACAGTGCCTTGCGGCCGTGGCATCAAATATCCAACTAGTCACCCCTGGCCGGGGTACCCTGGGGGAGTGGGGACCCCTTCAATCAAGGGGTCCCCCCCCAGCCACCCAAGGGCCAGGGGTGAAGCCCGAGGCTGTCTCCCCCATCCAATGGGCTGCGGATGGGGGGCTGATAGCCTTTGTTGAAAGTAATGAATATTGTTTTTAGTAGCAGTACTACAAGTCCCAGCAAGCCTCCCCCGCAAGCTGGTACTTGGAGAACCACAAGTACCGGCATGCGGCGGAAAACTGGGCCCGCTGGTACCTGTAGTACTACTACTAAAAAAATACCCCAATAAAGACATTACACATACACCTTGAAAGTGTGTACCTGTTGAAAAAATCCTACTCACCAAATCCAGTGTAGAGGGCTCCTCGGATAATCCATTTGTCACTTTCCGTCAACCGCTGACCACAAAGTTCCCACCATTGGTTACAATGGAGCGCATAGGCGCTACATTGTAACACTGCCGTGTGCCGCCTGTCAGACAGTACAGGAGCACACAGCCGATCAGGAGGGTGCCACAACGTGGCGCTCCCTGATTGGCTGAAGAAACCCACTTAGACATCAGTCAGAGGGGGTTTCTGGCATTCGGGGAAAGGGGTCCCATGTGAAAACATGGGGCCCCTTTCAGTTCGTGGTCGGGTGTCCCGTTTTTTTATTTTTACAAGTACGTGGATTACAAATGGATTATCCGAGGAGCCCTCTACACTGGATTTGGTGAGTAGGATTTTTTCAACAGGTACACCATGGATTCTACTGGAGAAGAGGACCGACCCTCGTGTGAACATAAGGTAAGTATGTGTATATGGTGGTGTGTATGTATGCATTAAAGTTATACTTTCAAGGTGTGTGTAATGTCTTTATTGGGGTATTTTTTTAGTAGTAGTACTACAGGTACCAGCGGGCCCGGTTTTCCGCCGCATGCTGGTACTTGTGGTTCTCCAAGTACCAGCTTGCGGGGGAGGCTTGCTGGGACTTGTAGTACTGCTACTAAAAACAATATTCATTACTTTCAACTAGAGATGAGCGGGTTCGGTTCCTCGGAATCCGAACCCCCCCGAACTTCAGCCTTTTTACACGGGTCCGAGGCAGACTCGGATCTTCCCGCCTTGCTCGGCTAACCCGAGCGCGCCCGAACGTCATCATCCCGCTGTCGGATTCTCGCGAGGCTCGTATTCTATCGCGAGACTCGGATTCTATATAAGGAGCCGCGCGTCACCGCCATTTTCACACGTGCATTGAGATTGATAGGGAGAGGACGTGGCTGGCGTCCTCTCCGTTTAGATAGAGAGTGAGACACTTGATTTACTGGAGCATTAGGAGTACTCAGAGAGTGCAGAGTTTTGCTGATAGTTATACTAGTGGTGACCACCAGTTTTATTTATTATTTAATATAATCCGTTCTCTGCCTGAAAAAAAACGATACACAGTCACATACCATATCTGTGCTCAGCCTCAGTGTGCTGCATGATAATATCATCTATGTATATCTGACTGTGCTGAGTAGTGCTCACTGCTCACACAGCTTAATTGTGGGGGAGACTGGGGAGCAGTTATAGCAGGAGTACATATTTAACAGTGCACACTTTTGCTGCCAGAGTGCCAGTGTGACTGACCAGCAGTGACCACCAGTATATTGTCTGCCTGAAAAAGTTAAACACTCGTGTGGTGTTTTTTTTTTTTAATTCTATAAACGCATTCTGCTGACAGACAGTGTCCAGCAGGTCCGTCATTCATTATATTATAATATATACCTGCAGTAGTGATATATATATATTTTTTATATCATTATCATCCAGTCTATACTAGCAGACGCAGTATGGTAGTCCACGGCTGTAGCTACCTCTGTGTCGGCAGTGCTCGTCCATAATTGTATACCTACCTGTGGTGGGGTTTTTTTTTTCTATCTTCTTCATACTAGTAGTTTAGGAGTCTGCTGCTGACAGTGTCCAGCTTGTCCGTCATTATATAATATATACCTGTCCTGCAGTAGTGATATATATATATTTTTTATATCATTATCATCCAGTCTATACTAGCAGACGCAGTACGGTAGTCCACGGCTGTAGCTACCTCTGTGTCGGCAGTGCTCGTCCATAATTGTATACCTACCTGTGGTGGGTTTTTTTTTCTATCTTCTTCATACTAGTAGTTTAGGAGTCTGCTGCTGACAGTGTCCAGCAGGTCCGTCATTATATAATATATACCTGTCCTGCAGTAGTGATATATATATATTTTTTATATCATTATCATCCAGTCTATACTAGCAGACGCAGTACGGTAGTCCACGGCTGTAGCTACCTCTGTGTCGGCAGTGCTCGTCCATAATTGTATACCTACCTGTGGTGGGTTTTTTTTTTCTATCTTCTTCATACTAGTAGTTTAGGAGTCTGCTGCTGACAGTGTCCAGCAGGTCCGTCATTATATAATATATACCTGTCCTGCAGTAGTGATATATATATATTTTTTATATCATTATCATCCAGTCTATACTAGCAGACGCAGTACGGTAGTCCACGGCTGTAGCTACCTCTGTGTCGGCAGTGCTCGTCCATAATTGTATACCTACCTGTGGTGGTTTTTTTTTTTCTATCTTCTTCATACTAGTAGTTTAGGAGTCTGCTGCTGACAGTGTCCAGCAGGTCCGTCATTATATAATATATACCTGTCCTGCAGTAGTGATATATATATATATTTTTTATATAATTATCATCCAGTCTATACTAGCAGACGCAGTACGGTAGTCCACGGCTGTAGCTACCTCTGTGTCGGCAGTCACTCGTCATCCATAAGTATACTAGTATCCATCCATCTCCATTGTTTACCTGAGGTGCTTTTAGTTGTGCCTATTAAAATATGGAGAACAAAAATGTTGAGGTTCCAAAAATAGGGAAAGATCAAGGTCGACTTCCACCTCGTGCTGAAGCTGCTGCCACTAGTCATGGCCGAGACGATGAAATGCCATCAACGTCGTCTGCCGAGGCCGATGCCCAATGTCATAATACAGAGCATGTAAAATCCAAAACACCAAATATCAGTAAAAAAAGGACTCAAAAATTTAAAATAAAATCGTCGGAGGAGAAGCGTAAACTTGCCAATATGCCATTTACCACACGGAGTGGCAAGGAACGGCTGAGGCCCTGGCCTATGTTCATGGCTAGTGGTTCAGCTTCACATGAGGATGGAAGCACTCAGCCTCTCGCTAGAAAAATGAAAAGACTTAAGCTGGCAAAAGCACAGCAAAGAACTGTGCGTTCTTCGAAATCACAAATCCACAAGGAGAGTCCAATTGTGTCGGTTGCGATGCCTGACCTTCCCAACACTGGACGTGAAGAGCATGCGCCTTCCACCATTTGCACGCCCCCTGCAAGTGCTGGAAGGAGCACCCGCAGTCCAGTTCCTGATAGTCAGATTGAAGATGTCAGTGTTGAAGTACACCAGGATGAGGAGGATATGGGTGTTGCTGGCGCTGGGGAGGAAATTGACCAGGAGGATTCTGATGGTGAGGTGGTTTGTTTAAGTCAGGCACCCGGGGAGACACCTGTTGTCCGTGGGAGGAATATGGCCATTGACATGCCTGGTGAAAATACCAAAAAAATCAGCTCTTCGGTGTGGAAGTATTTCAACAGAAATGCGGACAACATTTGTCAAGCCGTGTGTTGCCTTTGTCAAGCTGTAATAAGTGTCAAAGTCAGAAAAATATCTCTATACACACTGCCATATTTGCACCTCATACACGTCCGCACTGCGCATGCGTACGCTCTCCCGTGCGTGCGCATACTCACAGTCGCGGGCACCCGCAGGCGCACGGTATGCGTATTTACGGTAGAGTTTATGTGATCGTAGCGTGCGACTCAATCGTTACATATTTTAACTATATAATGTATTTTGTAGATCATGGTCCCTTTGATAGATTCTGAAAGTTTAGTTAATATAGCATGTTCCTGGACAGGGGGATCCCTCTTTGTATTGTACGAAGGGTCTAACAGGAGTCATACAGTGGTGTTTAGTACCCATCGGAAGAGTATTTAATTAGCAATATTCCGGTGTTGGTTTGGAGCGGATTAATCGCTCGTGCGAATAGTTATGGACATAAGAAGTTTATGTCCATTTACTATTATTTGCTCTTACTTAGCCATGCGGCGGGAAACCCAGTTTCCCTCCCACCTGAGCTGTTGGAAATCGTCACAGCCCACCTGTATGAATCAACCTATGACCTTTTGTTATAGTGCGAGGAGGAATTCCTGTGTCCAATGAACAATGAGATTGTAGGGACCATTGAATTGTATTGTGTGTGGGGCATAAATAGACAAGCCGATCACATCCAACTCACTCTTCAACGGTTATCATTGCTGAAAATCGGGAGCTGGATGTCCAGAGGCGCAAGCGATCGTTTCCCCTTGTGCGTAAGTGTTTCTCCGCAACCATATTGTTCTTACTGTTATTGTGGGCCATTTCTCTCTCTCTCTCTTCTCCTCTTTCTCTCTTATTTTCCCTTAAAACATAATTGTATTGTATTGTATTTCCTGTGTAGTTATCTGGTTAGGTAGTCTATGTTATATTGTAGTGTATGACTTGTATTGTGTTAATTCTTTTGCAAGTATATCATTCATAATATATATATATTAGGCGTTGGACCCTAAGCCCAGGTATCTGTGTATTTCTTATAGTGTTAAGTATTCTCAGAGCGTCGGTGACGCTCGAACAGCTTTTAAGTTAATAAGGTTACACTAGGTTGCATCTACACCCTATTTCTACACTAAGGTTTTACTGCATAATATACTGTTTATGGTTTAGATATAAAGGTTTAACATTGTGAGCGTCAGCGCCGCTGGTGATCTCCTCGTGGTCCCGAGCGTCCGCTACGCTATAGCGAATCATTACGTTAGACGGCAGCCGATAGCGTGCCTGCCTGTGATCTCTTGGCCGTGAGCGAACGTGACGCTTGAGCGTCTCGACCACGGCTAAGCGATTGTTACGCAACGAGCGTACCCTTACGGTACTTCATACATAAATAGCGTACAGTGTTCTTAGACCTCATGAAGGGTTTTATATAAGATAAATATTTGGCTTTATCAATTGGCGGCTCGCCCGTCCTTCACATATCTGCACTAGGTAATTTCAGCAGACATTATCCAGCAGCAAAGGGCGGGAGGTCATATTCCTCGTAGTGCTGTTTGGATAAGCGTCTGCTTCGCTTAGTAAAGGGTGCTGAAGGAATCCGGGACCGGAGGTAAGAACAAAACGATAGTGTCTTTTTAAAACTGTTTTTATTTCTGTCTTGCGTACACACGCACGCATATCTGCATTTCTTTTCATTCGTGTATTTTCATATATCACTCTCCTGTTTGCCATTGTATAATTGATAAACGTACTAAGAGAGATTTGCCGCTATTTCAAAGTTAAAAGAGTAAAGGTAATACAGTTAAGGTATAGAAATACACACAGCTCTACCTAAAGGTAAAAGGAGAGATTGGTGTGGTGTGCGGTAGATGATCGAGGATCATCTACATTGATAAAACGTGTTAGTTGTGTTACGGTGGACAAAGACTGGTGTACACGTGTCTCTAACAAAGGGAGACTCGCGTACGCAAAGGCCGACGCACGCAGCGTAAATTACGCAACGGAGCGTCTGGGTACGCCCACGTAACTCAAGTCACACGATAGTGTTGATTTTTAAGTAACGCAACAGGCGATAAATAGCGCAACAAGCGATAAATAGCGCAAACAGGCGATAAGTAGCGCAAATCTATTTTAAATTCGAAATTTAAATTAATAGATCCTTCTCCTAATTTGTAACACATCTGGTCTAAAGAGAAATTTCTGCGCAGAAATAGAAATAGAAGCAAAAGTGTACGTGTGGTGAGTGAGTGTTTTGTATATATAAGTTTATACAATTTTACAGGTTGAACCACAAGAAGTCGAGTTCTCGCAGAGGTACATACGTGTAAGTGACATACATGGTGGCTAGGGAGGCATCCTTGGTTAAACATAAAATATGAGCATTAGAGTGTAGCAGACCAGGAGGTCATACTGTAACAGACCAGGAGGTCAGACCAGGAGGTCGCATAACAGACCAGGAGGTCTAGGAACAGCAGACAAGGAAGTCCGCTATAGAGTCCACAGGCACAACACCAAAGAAAAGGGTTGGTGCAACACCCATATAGGCCATACAAGCTCATGCTGAAGGAATTCGCAGCCGCAATTTTCGATTCCGCTGGTCGCTCCGTACATAAGATTAGTTGCTTATGTGCTGAACGATTGTACCGCACGTAATTGTGTGCATTAGTAAACCTGACCGGTACTATTTGTGTACGAAGGTCATAAACGCTATTTGTACATTCTAACGTGATTTGTGTAATTTTTTATTTTTTCAAAAAGGGAAGTTCGCTGGTCACTCAGGAACTATCTGACAACCACACCTTTACTGGAAAGGGTTAATGCTCTGCGGATCACACTCACATGTTCCAGTAAACAAAGGTTAATAGGGGCCCTGGGTCGAGTACGCCAGCACTATATCAGTGTGATCAGGTCGTATTGGTCGGCGTGGGCGAGTGAGTGAGGTGCTCGGTAAACTTCACCGCCAACCTATCGTGAATATCTTGGTTTTTTGTAAGGTTCCGTAACACCTGCAAATTATGGGGGCCAGTTGTTCAGGAAGGGGGCGATCAACCTCGGTTCGGGTTGATTCTATAAACCGACCAGTCGGGTCGGCAAGGTACGTAATGTGTGAAAAGTACGGAAGTCACACAGAAGCTTTATGTGATGAATGGGAGAGAATGACAGTACATGACGGGGAGAAATTCCCAAGAGTAGGTAGCTTCAGCACAGAAGTGTTAACGAATTTAAGGAGAAGGATATGTCTCATTAAATCAGCAAAGAGACGAATCAAGCATTATGATTATTTGCAGTTGTGGCAACAGGAGGGTGACATACAGAGAGGATTGGCTCAGGCGGCGGGATCTGGCTCTATCAAGAAACTGATAGCCACGGCCCCACCGCCACCATACATATCAGGAGAGAAATTGGTTGCGGAGAATGACGCACTAAGGTGTAACAAACAAACACTTAGCAACTGTGTAAATGTTAAAGATAATGTTAACCAATTAACCAATGCAAGTATTAACCCGTGCAAGTTGTACCCTGTTTTGAACTTTCCCCAGGAGTGTGATCAAGAGGACGAATCGGCAACAATATCAGCGCTCTCTCTAGCAGCCACCATATCAGAAACAAGAGTAGGCACGGCCCAACCCATAAGATTAGTAACAAAGCCTCCTAGCGGAGGGACAGGTGAGGTCGTATCAACGGGTAAGTACGGCACCATACACTATGCTGAAACTATTTCACCACAAACTGCAGAATCTACACAGAATGATGTTGTTAGAATTAATCCTGTTAAGGTAATAGTAGTGCCAAATGGGAAAACGGACACTTCAGGAGTCACTCCTGTTAGGAACATCGCCATGTATAGCCCGTTTACCCGAATGGAATTAAGGACCATAGTGTCTGAATTCCCTGACCCTAGAAAAGATTTAGTTGCTAGCCAAAAATACATCAGAGACCTAGGAAACACTTTAGAGCCCAATAATAAAGATTGGCAAGTACTGCTAAGAGCTTGTTTACCCTCCAATGTCGACGCAGCTCAATTTTTAGTTGACTGTGGATTAGATCAGGATGTACCTCTTACAGATGTGTACAACAAAGATAATGTAAAAAGTATAAGTTTACAGTTAAAGGAATATTTCCCAGCGGTAGTTAAATGGAACAAGATATTCTCCATTAAACAAAAGGAGTCAGAAACAGCTGCAGAGTATTTTCACAGAGCATTATCAGAGATGGCAAAATACACAGGCATAGAGGACATTAAAACAAACATAAACCATCGAGAAGTAGCAGTATCGGTACTAATGGATGGTTTAAAAGAGTCATTAAAGACTAGGGTACAGACCACACAACCATGTTGGCGAGGTCTGTCTGTGGCTACTTTGAGAGAGGCTGCTATTGATCACGACCGGAATATCACCAGACACAGGGAGTCACAAGGTGATAAGTTAATGTCAGTAAGTATACAGGCCCTGACCACAAAACAGCCTGTGTTAATATCACCAAACCCTGTGGGTAAGTCAAATGTGGTAACATGTTATTTTTGTCACAAACAGGGACACTTTGCACGAGACTGTAGATCGAGAAATGTACCAAAATCTTATCAACCCCCTAGACAACGACACGACACACGACATTGGGATCAGGGTCCACAGAGACGGAGTTATGAGCCACATACAGGGGAAACAAAAAGATACCCCCCGAACAGAGACTGGCACGCCTCTGGTAGTTCCCAGCTAACTCCCTCACAAGTAGTTGCTGCCAGCGGGATTCAGGGAGGTCACCATACCCAATAGGGGTGTGGCCATACCTGTAATCTGCAGCCAGTAAAATTGATTGCAAGCCTTGGAAGTGAACCCGAAGTTGCAATTAATGTAGCTGGTAAATCATTAAACTTTCTTGTAGATACGGGGGCGGCCAAATCAGTGATAAATTCGACAGTGGGCATGAGAACCACTGGTAGGACAATTCCAGCCATGGGAGTAACAGGAGTAGTCCAGCATTACCCTGTTAGCAAGCCAGCCGAGATTACAATAGGGCCTTTGCATACCAAGCATTCCTTTTTGCTGGCTGCATCGGCACCGACCAATCTCCTGGGAAGAGACTTACTGTGTAAAATGGGGTGCGTCCTTTATTGTACTCCTGAAGGTGTATTCTTAGACATACCTGAGAATCACGCCCAGGAAGTGCGAGACATGTTAGACTCCCCATCAAAATTAATGTCACATGCCATTATGACAAATAGGACTCCCTCCCAAGTAGAAGAAATGACATCCCAGATACCAGAGTCACTTTGGACTAAAGATGGACAGGACACTGGATTAATGGCAAACGTAGCTCCGGTAGTTGTACAAGTAAAAGATGGTAGGATAGCTCCAAAAATCCCACAGTACCCTCTGAAGCCAGAGGTGGAGTTAGGAGTTTACCCAGTAATAGAGCGCTTGCTACAACAGGGCATTCTGGTAAGAACGTCCAGCACTGCCAATAGTCCCATCTTCCCTGTGAAAAAGAGTGGGGGGAGGGGTTACCGGCTAGTGCAGGATCTAAGGGGGATTAACAAAATAGTTGAGAGTCAGTTCCCCGTAGTGCCAAATCCAGCTGTCATCCTAATGCAAATCCCTCCCACTGCGAAATTTTTCACTGTTATTGACCTCTGCTCCGCTTTCTTTTCGGTACCTCTGCACCCTGACAGCCAATATTTGTTCGCATTTACATACAGAGGAGTCCAATACACATGGACTCGATTACCACAAGGATTCATAGATAGTCCAAGTATATTTTCCCTGGCTTTGCATGATTGTTTACAGTCTTTCCAACCAGAGAGTGGATCAGTATTAATACAGTACGTGGATGATCTACTACTGTGTTCTGATTCATTGGAAGCATCCCTGAAGGATACGAAACAGCTCCTGTTTCATCTTTCAGACACAGGACACAAGGTTTCCAAAGACAAGTTACAATTATGCCAAACTAAGGTAAAATATTTGGGACACTGTCTAACACAAGGACTGAGACACCTGACCGCTGATAGAATTCAAGCTATTAGAGACATGATTCTGCCACAAACCCAGCAACAGATCAGAACATTTTTAGGAATGTGTGGGTATTGCCGTAATTGGATCCCAGGGTTTTCCATTCTAGCGTTACCCTTGCAGGAGATGGTCTCCTCAAACAAACCTGATCGGATTTCGCATACAGACGAGTCTGAAACGGCATTTGAGAGACTTAAACAGTGCCTAACGCAGGCACCAGCATTAGGTATGCCAGACTATGGGAAACCCTTTGAGCTATACGGAACAGAAAGTGCTGGTTGCGCGGCAGGCGTACTAACCCAAAAGCACGGTGATGCCAGCAGGCCAGTAGCATATTACAGCGCTCAGCTAGACACGGTAGCGCGATCCCTCCCCACATGCTTGCGAAGCATTGCTGCGATAGCATTGCTAGTAACGAAAAGCGAAGATGTCGTGCTAGGTCACAACCTCACAATTCATACACCACATGCAGTGTCAGCCTTGTTAAATTCTGCCCAAACCAGACACATCTCATCAGCGCGGTTTACAAGATGGGAATTGGCACTAATGGCCCCCGTAAACATCACCATAAGGAGATGCAGTGCATTAAATCCTGCAACATATCTCCCAGGTGTGCCTGGACAGGCACAAAGGGTGGAGGATGAGAGTGGTGGGGAAGGAGGATTTAATACAAAGGAAGACACACATGATTGTATGGAATATTTGACCCAAAATTTTACCGCAAGGCCTGACATCAGTGACAACCCACTGGAAGATGTAGAACTTACGTTCTACACGGACGGTAGTTGTCATAGACAGTCAGACTCGGGAGACTTGTGTACTGGATACGCAGTCGTAGATGACCAAGGCACCATAGAAGCGGAACCGCTAGGCCCACCTCACTCAGCCCAGGTTGCTGAACTGGTCGCCCTAACCAGAGCATGTGAATTGGCTAAGGGTAAGTCAGCCAATATCTACACCGACTCTAGATACGCATTCGGGGTAGTCCATGATTTCGGAGCCCTATGGCGCCTCAGAAATTTCATGACGGCAGCTGGTACACCGATAGCGCATGCAGCTCACATAAAAAGGCTTCTAACAGCGATACAGGAACCCGACAGAGTGGCTGTTATCAAGTGTAAAGCACACACATATAGCCAGGACCCAGTATCACTTGGTAACAGCCGAGCAGACGAAGCTGCTAAGTTAGCAGCCGGTACCCCCAGACAGACGGACACCACACAACTGATGGTATTTAATACCATCAACACACAGAAGTTGTGTGAGATGCAAATTTTGTGTTCCACACAGGAAAAGGCAGTCTGGAAGGCAAAAGGATATGGCCAGGAGTCCTCAGGACTCTGGACGGATGGACACGGTAAACCAGTGGCCCCCAGAGCATACCTTCCATGTTTAGCTGAGGCAGCTCACGGGCTGACTCATCTGGGCAAGGAAGGGATGTGCAAGTTGGTAAGAGCATATTGGTGTGCCCCAGGATTTTCATCTCATGCGAGTAAAAGAGCAATGTCATGCCTTACCTGTTTGAGAAAGAACATCGGAAAGGCAATACCTACAGAACCATCTCATATCCCACCTGCCGGCGGCCCTTTCCAGGTAATACAGATTGACTTTATACAATTACCCCCTTGTCGAAATTTGAAATATGTACTTGTTTGTATAGATGTTTTCTCAAATTGGGTCGAAGCATTTCCGGCGGCCACAAATACCGCTATGTTTACTGCTAAGAAAATTGTGCAGGAATTTGTATGTAGATATGGTATCCCTAGAATTATCGAAAGTGATAGGGGTACCCATTTTACAGGTGATGTCTTTCAAGGAATGTGTAAATTGATGGGAATTGATAGCAAGCTGCACACTCCATACCGTCCACAGGCGAGTGCGAAAGTGGAAAGAGTGAACAGCACTATTAAAAATAAACTGAGTAAAGTGATGGCAGAGACAGGATTGACATGGCCAGAAGCTTTACCCATTGTACTGTACAGCATCAGAACCACTCCCAGGTCCCCTCTTAATCTGTCTCCCTTTGAAATCTTGTTTGGTCGACAACCGCATGTTATGATTAACCCTCAGGATGATTTGAAGTGTAACAATGAAGTGACTGTAAAATACTTGATTAACATGAGTAAACAGTTAAGGAATCAAAATGATAATCTGAAGTTGGTGATTCCTGATTTACCAGATAGTAATTGTCATGACATTGAACCTGGGGATTATGTAATGATACAGAATTTTCTACGCTCAGGTTGCCTTATTGACAGATGGGAAGGACCATACCAGGTCTTATTGGCTAGCACTACAGCATTGAAGGTTGCTGAGAGAGAGACTTGGGTTCATTCGTCCCACTGTAAGAAGGTTGCTGATCCAGAGAGGTCCCGTGATAAGGAACAGACGGTAGAGGTTGTATCACTGGAGTGTCTGTTCCAGGAGGATTGAGGCGGCACCTGAGCATTGAAAATCACAAGACCAAAAGCAGTTGTCGATCCCCTGTTCCCTTTTATTGTTTTTCTCCAACTTCCCATCCCCTCTCCCTCAAATTATTTTTTCCCCCTTCTCATTCTTCTCCGTTTCCTCCTACAAGATGGACTTGCCCCAAGAGACTGTGATCCGGATTTTCCTGTTGACCATGATGTTGACCAGAGCAGTCTGTTCCGGCGAGAGTACCATGGAGGTCGAGGGAGGTTCTGGAATGGGTTCTGATGATAAAGATGGAGGCGTAGTTTTCCAAGAACAACTTAACCAACAAGTAAAGGCGAGTATCAGAAAACGATCCGATAGCATTGACAATAGAAGGAATTGTGAAGGATTGTTAGCTGAAGAAAACTGTATCTGTAGGCTCTGTGACAACGTAGTGGAGGATGGGTGCATTAAGAAATGCCAATCCAGTTTTAATATCCATATGGACCGGCATCCATTGAGTGACTATCACTCCTTAGTGGGTAGTGTGTTAAATCAAACAGATTGTTGGGTATGCTCTCAAGTACCTCAAGGTCATAGCAAATCAGGGCTAGTACCATTTCCTTTAACGTTAGGGGAGGTACTTGAGTTAAGTGGTGGGAGACCGGTGGACAGGAGGTTTAATATCTCCAGCCCTCCTAGTTTGAAGCTCCACCAATACCATGTGGATAGGTCCCTATTATGTTTTAACATCTCCAATCCCCGAAAGCCGGGAAATTGGGAAGTGTCATGGAGTAACCAAACCATGACCTTTTCGCATAGAGCAGATAGAATGCCTACAGATACAGAGCTTATACGCCACATAGCCAGTAGAGGAAAATCTTTCCGATATAGGTATACCTTAGGAAATAGGATTACGAGAGTTGGAGAGGTATCACCAGGATACTGTGCACATATCGTACAACCTGATACGTGTACTAAGAAGATGGAAGAATTAGGGTTAGGAGATTTCACATGGAAGGTGTGTAATATGGTTATGTCCTACTCCGTCCCATATGTCCTCCCCGATGATGCATATTTCATATGCGGGAGAAAGGCGTATAAGTGGCTTGCCCCAAACTCTGAAGGATTGTGTTATATTGGAAAAGTACTGCCTGAAGTAATGACTGTATCACATGACAAAATGAAAGACATACACCGTGTTGCCCAAACTCCTTATACTCACACCCATTACGAGCACGTAGTTAAACGGCACCTGATAGAAAGAACAGAGCATCCGGCCTCTGACATGATCCATGAATCCACCGGGATTCAGTTTCTAATCGCGTTAGACATCACTCGCACCGCCAGAGGAGTGTTGAATTATAAATACATATCTGCGCTTGCAAATTTGTTAGATAATATCACTGAAATGTATGATGACACGTTTAGGTATACTGGAAGAGAACTTCAAGCTTATAAAACAGAACTGGTACAGCATAGAATGGTTCTTAATTACCTCACAGCAGTGACAGGCGGATATTGTGTCACACTGGCAACACAATACGGCGTGAAATGTTGCACATATATTACGAATAGCACCGAGGACCCGGTCGAGGTCATAGACCAAAAGATGGACGATATTCTCCAACTGAAGTGGGAATTTCGCAGGAGACACAATCTCACTCTTGCTGCTGTAGGTAATGAGCTGACTGGTTGGGTGTCATGGTTGAACCCGCGAAATTGGTTCTCTGGTTTAGGAGACTGGGCTCAAGGAGTCATAATGGATGTTGGGAAGTTTCTCCTATGTATCTTAGGTGTTATCATAACGATTGGCTTGATATTTAGATGCGGTCAGGCTTTAACGAAGTGTAAACGAAGTACCAGGGTGATGAGTTTAAGGAGTGAGGAAACTGTAATTCCAATGGATTTGATTTATGACCCAAATGTAGAAACAATGATGTGATGAAAATGCGATTTCTACGGTCCGTTTCTTTCACCTGTTTTTCCGTTTCCTCCAAGGTAAAAAGACCCACTTGGACGAGGAATTTGATGAGCCGATATACAGACAACAGATGGATTAAAGAAGAAGTTTTGACAACCTGATACACAGATTTTTGATGAACTTTGCCATAGATCCCCAGTTTCCCTAGAAATTTTAAAATTACGCTAGCCCAACACTTTTGTAAATCTATGGACATTGACAAAGCTTTTGCTCGCACCTTATGGGCAAAAGCACAAAGAAGACTGCATTCAACAGACACCGAACAAGACTTCAACCGACAAATGTTCATTTACCTGACATAGAATACCACTGCATTTACCGTAATTATGTCTTTTCTTAATCTCTACAACCTTCAGGTAATTACACACATAGTATTGGGAATACAGGCACAGATATCAGCAATCACATATTCCCCCATTCATGTATCATCAACTAAAATGTACACCCCATTTTGTTACAACCAAAAGCCGAAAAGAGCTCGGTAAAGTTTGACAGCCCATCCACAGACCCGTACCACGGGATAAGAAGGAATTCAAATGTATACTTCGCAATACCTCGAAGCTTGATTTAAAACATGTACGGCACGATGATACATGACCCCCAAACATGGATTCATACACACATGCTTCTGCTATCTCACTAGGTCATACCCTCTTCACACCTTCTCCTCTCTCCTCCCTTACCCAACCATGGAAATGTATTAACCCCTGACATATATTTTTCTCTTTTTGAAATGTTTTAGAAAGTGGCAGTTATTGTTGACTGCCAAAGGGTGGACTGTCAAAGTCAGAAAAATATCTCTATACACACTGCCATATTTGCACCTCATACACGTCCGCACTGCGCATGCGTACGCTCTCCCGTGCGTGCGCATACTCACAGTCGCGGGCACCCGCAGGCGCACGGTATGCGTATTTACGGTAGAGTTTATGTGATCGTAGCGTGCGACTCAATCGTTACATATTTTAACTATATAATGTATTTTGTAGATCATGGTCCCTTTGATAGATTCTGAAAGTTTAGTTAATATAGCATGTTCCTGGACAGGGGGATCCCTCTTTGTATTGTACGAAGGGTCTAACAGGAGTCATACAGTGGTGTTTAGTACCCATCGGAAGAGTATTTAATTAGCAATATTCCGGTGTTGGTTTGGAGCGGATTAATCGCTCGTGCGAATAGTTATGGACATAAGAAGTTTATGTCCATTTACTATTATTTGCTCTTACTTAGCCATGCGGCGGGAAACCCAGTTTCCCTCCCACCTGAGCTGTTGGAAATCGTCACAGCCCACCTGTATGAATCAACCTATGACCTTTTGTTATAGTGCGAGGAGGAATTCCTGTGTCCAATGAACAATGAGATTGTAGGGACCATTGAATTGTATTGTGTGTGGGGCATAAATAGACAAGCCGATCACATCCAACTCACTCTTCAACGGTTATCATTGCTGAAAATCGGGAGCTGGATGTCCAGAGGCGCATGCGATCGTTTCCCCTTGTGCGTAAGTGTTTCTCCGCAACCATATTGTTCTTACTGTTATTGTGGGCCATTTCTCTCTCTCTCTCTTCTCCTCTTTCTCTCTTATTTTCCCTTAAAACATAATTGTATTGTATTGTATTTCCTGTGTAGTTATCTGGTTAGGTAGTCTATGTTATATTGTAGTGTATGACTTGTATTGTGTTAATTCTTTTGCAAGTATATCATTCATAATATATATATATTAGGCGTTGGACCCTAAGCCCAGGTATCTGTGTATTTCTTATAGTGTTAAGTATTCTCAGAGCGTCGGTGACGCTCGAACAGCTTTTAAGTTAATAAGGTTACACTAGGTTGCATCTACACCCTATTTCTACACTAAGGTTTTACTGCATAATATACTGTTTATGGTTTAGATATAAAGGTTTAACATTGTGAGCGTCAGCGCCGCTGGTGATCTCCTCGTGGTCCCGAGCGTCCGCTACGCTATAGCGAATCATTACGTTAGACGGCAGCCAATAGCGTGCCTGCCTGTGATCTCTTGGCCGTGAGCGAACGTGACGCTTGAGCGTCTCGACCACGGCTAAGCGATTGTTACGCAACGAGCGTACCCTTACGATACTTCATACATAAATAGCGTACAGTGTTCTTAGACCTCATGAAGGGTTTTATATAAGATAAATATTTGGCTTTATCATAAGTAGGGGTAAGGACGTTAACCACCTCGGAACATCCTCCCTTATACGTCACCTGCAGCGCATTCATCATAAGTCAGTGACAAGTTCAAAAACTTTGGGCAACAGCGGAAGCAGTCCACTGACCAGTAAATCCCTTCCTCTTGTAACCAAGCTCACGCAAACCACCCCACCAACTCCCTCAGTGTCAATTTCCTTCTTCCCCAGGAATGCCAATAGTCCTGCAGGCCATGTCACTGGCAATTCTGACGAGTCCTCTCCTGCCTGGGATTCCTCCGATGCATCTTTGCGTGTAACGCCTACTGCTGCTGGCGCTGCTGTTGTTGCTGCTGGGAGTCGATGGTCATCCCAGAGGGGAAGTCGTAAGACCACTTTTACTACTTCCACCAAGCAATTGACTGTCCAACAGTCCTTTGCGAGGAAGATGAAATATCACAGCAGTCATCCTGCTGCAAAGCGGATAACTGAGGCCTTGGCATCCTGGGCGGTGAGAAACGTGGTTCCGGTATCCATCATTACTGCAGAGCCAACTATAGACTTGTTTGAGGTACTGTGTCCCCGGTACCAAATACCATCTAGGTTCCATTTCTCTAGGCATGGCGATACCGAAAATGTACACAGACCTCAGAAAAAGACTCACCAGTGTCCTAAAAAATGCAGTTGTACCCAATGTCCACTTAACCACGGACATGTGGACAAGTGGAGCAGGGCAGACTGAGGACTATATGACTGTGACAGCCCACTGGGTAGATGTATGGACTCCCGCCGCAAGAACAGCAGCGGCGGCACCAGTAGCAGCATCTCGCAAACGCCAACTCTTTCCTAGGCAGGCTACGCTTTGTATCACCGCTTTCCAGAATACGCACACAGCTAAAAACCTCTTACGGCAACTGAGGAAGATCATCGCAGAATGGCTTACCCCAATTGGACTCTCCTGTGGATTTGTGGCATCGGACAACGCCAGCAATATTGTGTGTGCATTAAATATGGGCAAATTCCAGCACGTCCCATGTTTTGCACATACCTTGAATTTGGTGGTGCAGAATTATTTAAAAAACGAGAGGGGCGTGCAAGAGATGCTGTCGGTGGCCAGAAGAATTGCGGGACACTTTCGGCGTACAGGCACCACGTACAGAAGACTGGAGCAACACCAAAAACGCCTGAACCTGCCCTGCCATCATCTGAAGCAAGAAGTGGTAACGAGGTGGAATTCAACCCTCTATATGCTTCAGAGGTTGGAGGAGCAGCAAAAGACCATTCAAGCCTATACAACTGAGCACGATATAGGAGGTGGAATGCACCTGTCTCAAGCGCAGTGGAGAATGATTTCAACGTTGTGCAAGGTTCTGCAACCTTTTGAACTTGCCACACGTGAAGTCAGTTCAGACACTGCCAGCCTGAGTCAGGTCATTCCCCTCATCAGGCTTTTGCAGAAGAAGCTGGAGACATTGAAGGATGAGCTAACACAGAGCGATTCCGCTAGGCATGTGGGACTTGTGGATGGAGCCCTTAATTCGCTTAACAAGGATTCACGGGTGGTCAATCTGTTGAAATCAGAGCACTACATTTTGGCCACCGTGCTCGATCCTAGATTTAAAACCTACCTTGGATCTCTCTTTCCGGCAGACACAAGTCTGCAGGGGTTCAAAGAACTGCTGGTGAGAAAATTGTCAAGTCAAGCGGAACGCGACCTGTCAACATCTCCTCCTTCACATTCTCCCGCAACTGGGGGTGCGAGGAAAAGGCTCAGAATTCTGAGCCCACCCGCTGGCGGTGATGCAGGGCAGTCTGGAGCGACTGCTGATGCTGACATCTGGTCCGGACTGAAGGACCTGCCAACGATTACGGACATGTCGTCTACTGTCACTGCATATGATTCTCTCCCCATTGAAAGAATGGTGGAGGATTATATGAGTGACCGCATCCAAGTAGGCACGTCAGACAGTCCGTACGTATACTGGCAGGAAAAAGAGGCAATTTGGAGGCCCTTGCACAAACTGGCTTTATTCTACGTAAGTTGCCCTCCCACAAGTGTGTACTCCGAAAGAGTGTTTAGTGCCGCAGCTCACCTTGTCAGCAATCGGCGTACGAGGTTACTTCCAGAAAATGTGGAGAAGATGATGTTCATTAAAATGAATTATAATCAATTCCTCCATGGAGACATTCACCAGCAGCAATTGCCTCCACAAAGTACACAGGGAGCTGTGATGGTGGATTCCAGTGGGGACGAATTGATAATCTGTGAGGAGGGGGATGTACACGGTGATGAATCGGAGGATGATGATGAGGTGGACATCTTGCCTCTGTAGAGCCAGTTTGTGCAAGGAGAGATTAATTGCTTCTTTTTTGGTGGGGGTCCAAACCAACCCGTCATTTCAGTCACAGTCGTGTGGCAGACCCTGTCACTGAAATGATGGGTTGGTTAAAGTGTGCATGTCCTGTTTATACAACATAAGGGTGGGTGGGAGGGCCCAAGGACAATTCCATCTTGCACCTCTTTTTTCTTTCATTTTTCTTTGCGTCATGTGCTGTTTGGGGAGTGTTTTTTGGAAGGGCCAGCCTGCGTGACACTGCAGTGCCACTCCTAGATGGGCCAGGTGTTTGTGTCGGCCACTAGGGTCGCTTAGCTTACTCACACAGCTACCTCTTTGCGCCTCTTTTTTTCTTTGCGTCATGTGCTGTTTGGGGAGTGTTTTTTGGAAGGGCCAGCCTGCGTGACACTGCAGTGACACTCCTGTCACGATCCGGGTATCTGGACGCCATTTCTTACCCATCAGATGCCTCCTAAGGCTGGCTCAGCGCTCCAGGACCGGATCCCATCTGTTATCCTAATGTTCACATTCCTGCATCCTCTCCTGTCTCTCTGAGACGCTGTCACAGTAACGCCTTATTACATCTGGCATGGCGTCTCCCGCGGCCTCCGCCGCCGTCCCTGAGCTTCTGCATGCAGAGTGTCAGAGTGGCGATTACGTCAGCCGCGGCCTCCGCTGTGTCCGCGTGGTTGGATGTGCACTTGTCAGCCTGGCGTCTCCTGTCTCCAGTGGCCGGCGCCGCCATTACTGTTTTCATTACCACATGGATTACAAACCAAACTTCCCTCCAAGTGTCTGCATGGGCGCAGCCATCTTGGATTCTGTCAGCTGATCATTTCCTCCAATCTGTTGTCAGTATTGTTAATCTGCATAATTGCCTAGCCAATCCCTTCCTTGCTGCAGGTATAAATACACTGTGCCTGAGCAAGGAAGGCGTCAGTGCTTTGGTTGTCAAACCTAGTTCCTGTTTGTCTCTCTCCTGTGATTGTCTTCCAGGTTCCAGCTCCTGTCTCAAGACTTCCACCATAGAGACCCGCACCAGCATTCCACCTGCGGTGTAGCCTGACTCTCCAATCCATTGTGGATTCATCTGTTTCCAGGTACAACATTACCTGCTTCCAGCTCAGCTTCCAGCAGAGTACAGCTTCTCTTAAAGGGCCGGTGTCCTTTCTACACTTTACCACTCTCCACCGGTATTATCATTTCTCCGCTCTCAAGTTCTACATTTCAGTTCATATTTCATCGCTCCCAAGTTCATTTATTATTTAACTGGTTCCAGCCAGTATCCACTCCGTGCTAACAACAGTCTGGTTCCAGCCAGTATCCACAGCAGCCGTTTTATCTTCAGCAACCCAGCTTTTCCTGGAACACCAGCTGGTACAATCCTGGGTTATCTCCATTGCTACAGTCGGGCCTGGTAAGGACTTTCCATCTAGAAGATTATAAGAACTATCTCACACTACCAGTGCCCTGTGGCTCCTGCCAACCTGTAGTACCCAGGAACTGTATTTATTCTTTGCTGACTTTTACGTTTTCTTTTACTGCTGCTGTGTTGCGGAGTTGTCATAATAAACATCATTGACTTTTATCCAAGTTGTCGTGGTCACGCCTTCGGGCAGTTATTATTCATGTTACTTACATGTCCAGGGGTCTGATACAACCTCCCAGGTTCCGGTACATCTCAGCCCCTACAACTGAGGCTGCCTCCCATCAGCTCAGGCCCTCAGTTGTGACAGTAAGCACTGACCTAATGAATCCAGCCGGAGACCAGGATCAAGCGGCCAGGCCGATGCAAGAACTGGCAGCCCGACTAGAACATCAGGAGGCTGCACAGGGCCACATCATCCGCTGTCTCCAGGATTTCTCTACTCGGCTGGATGGGATTCAGACAACTCTCCGTGGATCAGGCGCGTCTGGTGCGTCAACCACAGTGACTCCAGCTATAACCCCACCCACCTTACCCATTTCTGCTCCACGTCTTCATCTTCCAACGCCAGCAAAATTTGACGGATCTCCAAGATTCTGCAGGGGATTTCTCAACCAGTGTGAGATTCAGTTTGAGCTACAACCTGGCAATTTTCCCAGTGACCGTACAAAAATTGCCTACATTATTTCTCTTCTCAGTGGCTCAGCCCTTGATTGGGCATCACCGTTATGGGAGAGGTCCGACACCCTGCTATCTTCCTACACTGCCTTCGTGTCAACATTCAGGCGCATGTTCGACGAGCCAGGCCGGGTAACCTCAGCTTCATCCGAGATTCTCCGTTTACGCCAGGGGTCACGTACTGTAGGACAATATCTGATACAGTTCCAGATCCTGGCATCCGAACTGGCATGGAACGACGAGGCCCTGTATGCTGCATTCTGGCATGGCTTATCTGAGCGTATTAAAGATGAGTTAGCTACCAGAGACTTACCTTCTAAGTTAGATGAGCTAATCTCACTCTGCACGAAAGTTGATTTACGTTTCAGAGAGAGAGCAACTGAACGTGGAAGATCATCTGCTCCAAAATCTTCTGCTCCTCCTCCTCGTCAACTGTCACCATCTAAAGATGAGCCCATGCAACTTGGCCGTTCCCGTTTAACTCCTGCTGAGCGCCGAAGACGTCTCTCCGAGTCTCTCTGTCTCTATTGTGCAGCTCCGTCTCACACCATTAATGCCTGTCCCAAACGTCCGGGAAACTCCAAATCCTAGCTCGCCAAGGAGAGGGCCGGCTAGGAGTAATGATCTCCTCTCCATCTCCTCAAGATTGTAATCTCCCAGTCTCGCTTCAAGTTGCTCAACGTTATCGGAACGTCATTGCCCTCCTTGATTCCGGAGCAGCTGGGAACTTTATTACCGAAGCCTATGTTAAACGGTGGTCCCTACCCACCGAGAGACTTCCTTCGTCCATTTCTTTAACTGCCGTGGATGGCAGCAAAATTTTTGATGCAGTTATTTCTTTAAGGACTCTACCAGTTCGTCTGAGAGTGGGAGTTCTTCATTCCGAACTTATTTCTTTTTTAGTGATTCCAAGAGCCACACATCCTGTGGTCCTGGGCCTTCCATGGCTCCGTCTTCACAATCCTACAATTGATTGGACGACTACGCAAATCCTGGCATGGGGTTCCTCCTGTGCTGAGACATGTTTGTTTAAAGTATTGCCTGTCTGTTCTTCCTCCCCCAGGTCGTCTGATGTTCCACCTCCTCCATATCAAGATTTCACGGATGTGTTCAGTAAAGCTTCTGCTGATATCCTTCCTCCTCATAGAGAATGGGACTGCCCGATTGATCTCGTTCCAGGGAAGGTTCCACCTCGAGGCCGAACTTATCCGTTGTCTCTGCCTGAGACGCATTCTATGGAGGAATACATTAAAGAGAACCTAGCAAAGGGGTTCATTCAACCTTCTTCTTCCCCAGCCGGCGCAGGCTTCTTTTTTGTAAAAAAGAAAGATGGTGGTCTGCGGCAGTGCATCGACTACAGAGGTTTGAACGACATTACCATCAAGAACCGTTATCCTTTACCCCTGATTACTGAGCTCTTTGACAGAGTTAGCGGAGCTACCATCTTTACAAAGCTGGACTTGAGAGGTGCATACAATCTCATCCGGATCCGTGAGGGTGACGAGTGGAAGACCGCCTTTAACACCCGTGACGGACATTATGAGTACCTCGTCATGCCCTTCGGATTGAGTAATGCTCCAGCTGTCTTCCAGCATTTTGTCAATGAGATCTTCAGAGACATTCTATACCGTCATGTCGTGGTCTATCTAGACGATATCCTCATTTTTGCCAACGATTTAGAGGAACATCGTTTTTGGGTTAAAGAGGTTCTGTCCCGTCTCCGTGTCAATCATCTCTATTGCAAATTAGAGAAATGCGTCTTTGAAGTCAAGTCCATTCCGTTTCTAGGGTACATTGTGTCCGGTTCCGGACTAGAGATGGATCCTGAGAAACTACAAGCAATCCAAAATTGGCCGATACCCTTAACCCTCAAAGGGGTCCAGAGGTTCTTGGGGTTCGCCAACTATTACCGAAAGTTTATACGAGACTTTTCCACCATTGTGGCGCCTATTACTGCTTTCACTAAGAAGGGTGCTAACCCGTCCAAGTGGTCTGAAGAAGCCATGCAAGCATTTCATCTTTTAAAACAAAGGTTCATCTCTGCGCCTGTTCTGAAACAGCCTGACATCGACTCTCCTTTCATCTTAGAGGTGGATGCCTCCTCCGTTGGAGTAGGAGCGGTGTTATCTCAGAGGGCTAAAGATGGCCATTTACACCCTTGCAGTTTCTTCTCCCGGAAGTTCTCCCCAGCTGAGCGCAACTATGCCATTGGCGACCAGGAGTTGCTAGCCATCAAGCTCGCTCTAGAAGAGTGGAGGTATCTGTTGGAGGGAGCTTCTCATTCAATCACCATACTTACAGACCACAAGAACCTTTTATATCTGAAAGGCGCACAATGTCTCAACCCTCGTCAGGCCAGATGGGCACTTTTCTTTTCCAGGTTCGACTTTAAACTCCAGTTCTGTCCGGGCTCTCAGAATCGCAAGGCCGATGCCCTTTTCCGCTCATGGGAGCAAGAAAATGAGTCAGAGTCTTCAGACAAGCATCCTATTATAAATCCGTTGGCATTCTCCACGGTAGGGATGGACTCTACGCCCCCATCAGGGAAAAGTTTTGTGAAACCGATGCTAAGGAAGAAGCTCATGCATTGGGCCCATGCTTCCCGTTTTGCCGGACATACAGGTATCCAAAAAACCCTGGAGTTTATCTCTAGGTCCTATTGGTGGCCAACTCTGAAAAAGGACGTCTTGGAGTTTATTGCATCTTGCCCAAAGTGTGCTCAACATAAAGTATCCCGCCAGTCGCCTGCGGGGCAACTGGTTCCACTATCTGTTCCCCGTCGACCTTGGACCCATTTGTCGATGGATTTTATTACAGATTTACCCATGTGCAACAAGTTCAATACCATCTGGGAGGTAGTTGACCGGTTCACCAAGATGGCACACTTCATTCCTCTCACCGGTCTTCCGTCAGCTTCCAAGTTGGCTCAAGTATTCATACAAGAGATCTTCCGACTCCACGGTCTTCCTGAAGAAATTATCTCAGATCGAGAAGTTCAATTCACAGCCAAATTCTGGCGAAGTTTATGTCAAGTCCTTCAAGTCAAGCTAAAGTTTTCCACGGCTTACCATCCTCAGACCAATGGTCAAACCGAGAGGGTGAATCAGGACTTGGAGGCCTTCCTCCACATCTATGTGTCCTCCTCTCAAGATGACTGGGTTCAATTACTTCCCTGGGCCGAGTTCTGTCATAACAACCAGTATCATTCTTCATCTGCTTCAACACCATTCTTCACTAACTTTGGATTCCACCCTAAAGTCCCTGAGTTCCAACCGCTTCCAGCAACTTCTGTTCCCGCAGTGGATATCACCTTGCATCAGTTTGCCAATATCTGGAAGAGCGTACCATCAGCTCTGCTCAAGGCATCGTTCAGGTACAAGAAGTTTGCGGATAAGAAGCGTCGAGCAGTTCCTGTTCTCAAGGTGGGTGATCGGGTATGGTTATCCACGAAGAATTTGAGGTTAAGAGTTCCCAGTATGAAGTTTGCACCTCGCTATATCGGTCCTTTCAAGATTGAACAAGTCATCAATCCTGTTGCTTACAGACTTCAGTTGCCTCCCTTCTTAAAAATACCCAGGACATTCCATGTTTCCCTGTTGAAACCGCTGATCTTGAATCGGTTTCATTCCTCACTTCCTCCAACTCCGAAAGTCCAAACTCAACGAGGCGTTGAGTATGAAGTGGCCAAGATCCTGGACTCACGTCACCGTTACGGTCAACTACAGTATCTTATTGACTGGAAGGGTTACGGCCCTGAGGAACGTTCATGGACCAATGCTTCTGATGTCCATGCTCCTGCCTTGGTCCGGAGATTCCATTCCAAGTTTCCTCAAAAGCCAAAGAAGTGTCCTGGGGCCACTCCTAAAGGGGGGGTGCTGTCACGATCCGGGTATCTGGACGCCATTTCTTACCCATCAGATGCCTCCTAAGGCTGGCTCAGCGCTCCAGGACCGGATCCCATCTGTTATCCTAATGTTCACATTCCTGCATCCTCTCCTGTCTCTCTGAGACGCTGTCACAGTAACGCCTTATTACATCTGGCCAGAGGCGTCACCAGGTGTGGTGACACCCGGTGCGCACCCCTGATGTACTGCCGCGATCGCGGCAAAAAGGGGGCGTGGTCTTACAGCTAGGGGGCGTAGCTTCGCGGGGATACCGGGATCGTCACTCTGGGGGCGTGCCCAGCATCTCCGGAGATGCTGGGCTTCCCCCAGAGACGGTCTCAGTGTGCGGTCGGCTCCTCTGCTATGACAGGAGCCGGGTGCTGTAGCGGAATTTCACACTGCAGCACCTGGCTCCTGTCACTGCGGAGGAGCTGACATTTGGTGTCACCCCCTCCAGGTGTCACACCCGGGTGCGGGCCGCACCCCCCGCACCCGCCTTGTGACGCCACTGCATCTGGCATGGCGTCTCCCGCGGCCTCCGCCGCCGTCCCTGAGCTTCTGCATGCAGAGTGTCAGAGTGGCGATTACGTCAGCCGCGGCCTCCGCTGTGTCCGCGTGGTTGGATGTGCACTTGTCAGCCTGGCGTCTCCTGTCTCCAGTGACCGGCGCCGCCATTACTGTTTTCATTACCACATGGATTACAAACCAAACTTCCCTCCAAGTGTCTGCATGGGCGCAGCCATCTTGGATTCTGTCAGCTGATCATTTCCTCCAATCTGTTGTCAGTATTGTTAATCTGCATAATTGCCTAGCCAATCCCTTCCTTGCTGCAGGTATAAATACACTGTGCCTGAGCAAGGAAGGCGTCAGTGCTTTGGTTGTCAAACCTAGTTCCTGTTTGTCTCTCTCCTGTGATTGTCTTCCAGGTTCCAGCTCCTGTCTCAAGACTTCCACCATAGAGACCCGCACCAGCATTCCACCTGCGGTGTAGCCTGACTCTCCAATCCATTGTGGATTCATCTGTTTCCAGCTACAACATTACCTGCTTCCAGCTCAGCTTCCAGCAGAGTACAGCTTCTCTTAAAGGGCCGGTGTCCTTTCTACACTTTACCACTCTCCACCGGTATTATCATTTCTCCGCTCTCAAGTTCTACATTTCAGTTCATATTTCATCGCTCCCAAGTTCATTTATTATTTAACTGGTTCCAGCCAGTATCCACTCCGTGCTAACAACAGTCTGGTTCCAGCCAGTATCCACAGCAGCCGTTTTATCTTCAGCAACCCAGCTTTTCCTGGAACACCAGCTGGCACAATCCTGGGTTATCTCCATTGCTACAGTCGGGCCTGGTAAGGACTTTCCATCTAGAAGATTATAAGAACTATCTCACACTACCAGTGCCCTGTGGCTCCTGCCATCCTGTAGTACCCAGGAACTGTATTTATTCTTTGCTGACTTTTACGTTTTCTTTTACTGCTGCTGTGTTGCGGAGTTGTCATAATAAACATCATTGACTTTTATCCAAGTTGTCGTGGTCACGCCTTCGGGCAGTTATTATTCATGTTACTTACATGTCCAGGGGTCTGATACAACCTCCCAGGTTCCGGTACATCTCAGCCCCTACAACTGAGGCTGCCTCCCGTCAGCTCAGGCCCTCAGTTGTGACAACTCCTAGATGGGCCAGGTGTTTGTGTCGGCCACTAGGGTCGCATAGCTTACTCACACAGCTACCTCATTGCGCCTCTTTTTTTCTTTGCGTCATGTGCTGTTTGGGGAGTATTTTTTGGAAGGGCCATCCTGCCTGACACTGCAGTGCCACTCCTAGATGGGCCAGGTGTTTGTGTCGGCCACTTGGGTCGCTGAGCTTAGTCACACAGCTACCTCATTGCGCCTCTTTTTTTCTTTGCGTCATGTGCTGTTTGGGGAGTGTTTTTTTGAAGGGCCATCCTGCGTGACACTGCAGTGCCACTCCTAGATGGGCCAGGTGTTTGTGTCGGCCACTAGGGTCGCTGAGCTTACTCACACAGCTACCTCATTGCGCCTCTTTTTTTCTTTGCGTCATGTGCTGTTTGGGGAGTGTTTTTTTGAAGGGCCATCCTGCGTGACACTGCAGTGCCACTCCTAGATGGGCCAGGTGTTTGTGTCGGCCACTAGGGTCGCTGAGCTTACTCACACAGCTACCTCATTGCGCCTCTTTTTTTCTTTGCGTCATGTGCTGTTTGGTGAGTGTTTTTTGGAAGGGCCATCCTGCCTGACACTGCAGTGCCACTCCTAGATGGGCCAGGTGTTTGTGTCGGCCACTAGGGTCGCTGAGCTTAGTCACACAGCTACCTCATTGCGCCTCTTTTTTTCTTCTTTGCGTCATGTGCTGTTTGGGGAGTATTTTTTGGAAGGGCCATCCTGCCTGACACTGCAGTGCCACTCCTAGATGGGCCAGGTGTTTGTGTCGGCCACTTGGGTCGCTGAGCTTAGTCACACAGCTACCTCATTGCGCCTCTTTTTTTCTTTGCGTCATGTGCTGTTTGGGGAGTGTTTTTTTGAAGGGCCATCCTGCGTGACACTGCAGTGCCACTCCTAGATGGGCCAGGTGTTTGTGTCGGCCACTAGGGTCGCTGAGCTTACTCACACAGCTACCTCATTGCGCCTCTTTTTTTCTTTGCGTCATGTGCTGTTTGGGGAGTGTTTTTTGGAAGGGCCATCCTGCCTGACACTGCAGTGCCACTCCTAGATGGGCCAGGTGTTTGTGTCGGCCACTAGGGTCGCTGAGCTTAGTCACACAGCTACCTCATTGCGCCTCTTTTTTTTCTTCTTTGCGTCATGTGCTGTTTGGGGAGTATTTTTTGGAAGGGCCATCCTGCCTGACACTGCAGTGCCACTCCTAGATGGGCCAGGTGTTTGTGTCGGCCACTTGGGTCGCTGAGCTTAGTCACACAGCTACCTCATTGCGCCTCTTTTTTTCTTTGCGTCATGTGCTGTTTGGGGAGTGTTTTTTGGAAGGGCCATCCTGCGTGACACTGCAGTGCCACTCCTAGAAGGGCCAGGTGTTTGTGTCGGCCACTTGGGTCGCTGAGCTTAGTCATCCAGCGTCCTCGGTGCAAATTTTAGGACTAAAAATAATATTGTGAGGTGTGAGGTGTTCAGAATAGACTGAAAATGAGTGGAAATTATGGTTATTGAGGTTAATAATACTTTGGGATCAAAATGACCCCCAAATTCTATGATTTAAGCTGTATTTTAGGGTTTTTTGAAAAAAACACCCGAATCCAAAACACACCCGAATCCGACAAAAAAAAATTCGGTGAGGTTTTGCCAAAACGCGTTCGAACCCAAAACACGGCCGCGGAACCGAACCCAAAACCAAAACACAAAACCCGAAAAATTTCCGGTGCACATTTCTACTTTCAACAAAGGCTATCAGCCCCCCATCCGCAGCCCATTGGATGGGGGGGACAGCCTCGGGCTTCACCCCTGGCCCTTGGGTGGCTGGGGGGGGGACCCCTTGATTGAAGGGGTCCCCACTCCCCCAGGATACCCCGGCCAGGGGTGACTAGTTGGATATTTGATGCCACGGCCGCAAGGCACTGTATAAAAGTGACCCCCGGCTGTGGCATTATCTGTCCAGCTAGTGGAGCCCGGTGCTGGTTTCAAAAATACGGGGGACCCCTACGCTTTTTGTCCCCCGTATTTTTGGAACCAGGACCAGGCGCAGAGCCCGGTGCTGGTTGTTTAAATATGGGGGAACCCCTGTCAATTTTTTCCCCATATTTTTGCAACCAGGACCGGCTCAAAGAGCCCGAGGCTGGTTTTGCTTAG
Organism: Pseudophryne corroboree; assembly: GCF_028390025.1. Classification (NCBI taxonomy): domain Eukaryota; kingdom Metazoa; phylum Chordata; class Amphibia; order Anura; family Myobatrachidae; genus Pseudophryne; species Pseudophryne corroboree. The sequence continues at coordinate 1,367,386 of NW_026967473.1, read as the reverse complement.
GAGGGGGGACCCCACGCAATTTTTTTTTAAAGTTTAAACATTTTTTTTTTTTTTTTTTACAAGGTGCACAATGAAGCCCAGCACGGATCTCTCAGATCCGGCCGAGATTCATTGTATTAAAGTCGGCAGTGTTTTACAAGTCACTCACGTAAAACACTGCCTAAAAAAACGAATGACATCGACATCGGAAAAACCGAAAATGCAGAATACGGCAGTTTAGTAAATTAGTCATAAACAATTCAAAAAGTTGCATATTTACACTTTCGATGTCATTCGTGATTGAACTTTGACCTCAAACGGGAAAATACGATTCTTAGTAAATTTACCCCATGGTTTCTGATATAATTTGATTACTTTGAATTAACTGAATGAGGGCCTGTTGATGTCGGTGTTGCTCATCCATTATGCGCTGGAAGGTAACAATAAGTTGGCTGTTATCTGCTCTCATCTGCTCCATACTGTTTGCGACTCTGCATAGCTGGACTTTGAGCCTGCTTGTGTTTCTACACAGTCTCGGGAGATGATGAGGCAGATAGGCTAGGTATTGGGTGTGTGTGCGTAGGCAATCAATATTCTGTGCCTGTTGTTGGTTCCATGTTACCCAAAATGATGGTTCAGGTTGTTGCGGGGGGGTTGTTTGGCTCAATTGTGGGTGTGGTGACATTTGAGGTGGCGGGGTACTTTCCTGAGGCGTGCTTGGTTGGTTAACATCTATTGCTTGCAGATGGAGGGTGTATGTTTCCTGTTCAGATTCCTGCTGGGCTTCCGGGGGCATGATGTCTGGTTCTTTATGGGGTTTAAGGGGACAACATTTGAGTGTATTCGAAAATTATGCTGGTTTTGATATTTAGTTTAACTTTCTAGATTTGTCAAACATTTTTCTAAAGCAAATTATGATGTTCACCAAGACTCATATACACAATCAAAAAGGCCAATTATGTTGGTTTTTATGTTGAAAAAAATGACTTCAAAACAAAAGTGGACACATGTTTGACAAATAACACACTTACGAAACAAACACACAGAGGTACAAAGTTTACACCATGAAAAAAAGTGATTTGTCACCCACCATATCGTACTTGCATTAAAATTTCAAACAGTAAATGACAATATGAATTCTATCACCATTGTGAAAGGGTGTGAATCTACCTGAAGCTCAATATTTTACTATTCAAATAAATAATGACAACACAATACTACTGTAAGGCGCAAGAGAACACTATAAATTTTCAAAAAATTTTTTGTGGTTTTTGGATTTAAAAAATTTGCAAGCCATGGGCTTGCTGCTGTGGATAAGTACTAGGATTATTACATTTTTTGGCTGATGTGTAATTTGTGTTTTGTGTTTACTCACCAGACAGCTGAGGGGAATGTGGTCCCGGTGATTGAGTACTCTCCAAAATGTGTTCTGGTGGCTGAGGCAACACAGTAGAAATACGACGTGGGGGTGTGCTTAATGCTGGTGTTGGTGCGACATCAGGATGACGTCTCTTGCTAGGCCTGCTCGTGTGGCTGCCAGACCCCTGTGAAGGACGTCTTTGTGGACTGTGATGCGATGTTGAAGTTCCTATGGATTAATGCAAATATTAGATTTTTTTGTTTTTTTGTGGTGGCCACATTAACAGGTGTCATTTTTGCGTTACCTGTATCGCCAGCATCCACAGCTCTTGACAGTGTTGCTTGTGTTCTGGAAGTGGTGGCTTGCTTTCGTACTGTAAAAATGATACATTGGTGTTTATGACCTTTAATTACAGTGTGTACTTTTGTAAGCAGCAACATTTAGTGATGTGTGTACATATGATTACCATTATGGGTACAGTTTCTAACAATAAATGTTGAAACAATGGTGTGGCCGGAGAGGCTCCAGCCCACGTGGAAAATGGCCGCCGCGGCACTGAAGGGGTTAACCCCTAGTGCCCGGCGCCATTTTACAGATAATGGGCGCTTGGCGACAGATTTAAAATACTGTGGGCGCTAGGCGCCGTGTTTTATAAATGTGTAAAAATGTATTTTAAATGTGTGCCGTGGTCCCGGACCTCTCCGGAGACCACGGCAGTGAGGGCAGCCCCCGGCGCGCTGAGCAGAGTGTGCGCGCCGGGGGAGAGGGGAGCCGCTGACCACCAGAGTCCGGGAGCTCCGCTCCCGGCAGCGGTCAGTGCAGCTCCGGGCGCACTAGCTGTGTGTGCGCCGGGGAGAAGGGAGAGCCGCTGCAGGCGGGAGATCCACTCCCGCTGCAGCGCGCTCTGTGTGTGCCGGTGCCTCAGCCCATCGGAGGTGGCCAGCCGCGGCAGCCGGGACGAACGTCCCGGGCTGCTGGGCGGCAAGGGGGGTGCGCCGCAGCCCGGCTCCCCGCCGGACGCTGCGGCGAGGCCACAGATCCAGCGCCGCATACAGGGGACCGGGCTAGCCGGCTCCCTGGCGGCGAGGGGATGAGTAGGTTGGTGAGTGCTGGGGTCCGGGTGCTAAGCTCCCGGCACCTCAGCGCTGCAAAGGAGCCAGAGCCACAGCGGCCGGGACAAGTGTCCTGGGCCGCTGGGCTTCGGATCAGGAGGGGGGAAGCCAGCCCCATACCTCCAGCACAGACAGAGTCCTAGCAGCCAGGCTGCAGGACTAGGGGACAGGATGTGGAAAGAAAAACAAGGCACATTGTATTAAAATTTAATAACATGTCTAGAGTGTTGTAAGGCACTGCAGTGCCTAGGTATGTGGAGCCTGTGCAGGCTCAGAGTGTATTTAAAGGGAAACATATGTATTTAAATGTTTTGTATTTAAAGGTAAATTGCACTTACTTGGTTGTGTGTCCCAGGAGGGGGGAATCCATGGCTGTGCAGGCTGATGGATTCTCCAAGACCTTTTCCCCAAAAACGGAATGCTTTCCCACCCAGCCTCACACTTCAAAGGGGCACTGGGAGAGAGAGAAGGAGCTCAGCTGTGAAACAAGCTGAGTGGTTTTCTGGAGCTCCATGGAGATCACCCGTAGTGGCCCGGAAACCTGGACCGGGGAGCCAGGCTGCCCAGCTCTGGAGCCCAAATCCAGGCTGCAGGCAGTGAGCTGGGTCCCGGGCAGGTTTCTGGAGGTCAGTTTTAGGAGGGAAAACTTCCCCCAGCCTAGACTGAACGGCACCGGGGCGTATCCTGATCCTCCAGGATGGGACAGTCAAAGGAGAACGACCACTCCCCACTGTCCATAGGGAACAATGTAGCTGTGCATGTGACCAAGGCATGCACAGCTCATGGGTAAGCATTGATTGGTTGTACACCACAGGGCGGGCTTACCCCCTGTGGTAATGGGTATTAGAGTGGGATAAAAGGAGGGCAGTTGGCCCACAGAGATTGTATTGTACCATCTTTATTCTGCTGAAACATCTGATTGTATGCTGTTGCCCCTAACAATAGGGAGGAGCCTTTTTAAAGGTTATCATTGAGCAAATAAACATCATTGCCTCAAGAAGATTGCTTCATCTTGTGACCTACAGGGTTAGGCCAAACCTAGCCCCGTCCTCCGGCTGTCCAGGGAAGCACCTAACGTCTCCAAGTTCCGCCTTCCGCCAGCTACCGGTAGAGGCCTAGCAAGTGGCTAGTGGGGATTCGTCAACACCACACAGGTGTGGTAAGGCAGTGCGTCGGCACATACAGAGCAGAACCGTGGTTCCAAACGCCACGGCAGGTTAGGAGTTTGGTAGTGGCAGCATAAACCCGCCCACAGCGCAGTGGGTGGAGTCAGTAACAGGCGGTTACTGACGGTAAGCGGGAATCCCCTATGTGGTCAGGCTTCGTGTGACTTGACCTTCCATTCTGTGCACAGCCGACGGGACGTGAAAGCGACGAGTGCTTTTGTACGGGACCGTCCTGTCACAGAAATTGTTGGCATAGTGGTGGGATTATCCCAGGCGGCTTTTCATCACCCGATTGGAGAAGCCGAGTTACTCAGGAGAGGAGTAACTGCAGCGCAGGAGAATGCACAAGATGGCGGAATTCAGCGGAATGTCCAAGGATGATCTGGAGATCGTGTGCCAGGAGAAGGGTGTGGATATCCCTTCCAACACGTCCAGAAGCGTCATGAAGGCGGCGCTCAGGAGCGTGGAGGAGTCCCATCGGGCGGAGGTGGAAAGCACTGACGGCGTCAGCATCGCAGAGGACGGCCCACCAGTGGACCTTCGTACAGAACCGGTGAGATCCACAAGCCCCGCCCTCTCTCACAGCAGCCATGTTTCCCAGCAATCCCTAGCAGGGCCAGGATCCCAACGTCCCAGGGGGGGCGGCCCGGATACCCTAGCAGATCGGCTAGCGGAATTGTGGGAAAGGGCAACGGAGCAAGAGCGCTTGATCATCATCCAGATGTGGCGTGATGAGCGGGCACCACAGGCCGTGGTACCCCGGGAGCCGTTGTCAGCTGTTGTGCACAGATCAGGACGAGTTCAGTTTGCCAAGTTTGCAGACAGTGATGGGGACATTGATGGACATTTGCAAGTTTTTGAAAGGACTTGTAAACTACACGATTTACCCAAGTTGGAGTGGGTGAGACACCTTGTGCCCACTCTGCATGGAGAGGCCTTGGAGGCCTATCGAGGAGTGGCCACGGAGGACTGTGGGGATTACGACGAAGTCGCGAAGGCCCTCCTCCAGCGATTCTTCATCACTCCAGAGTCTTACAGGAAGAAGTTCAGAGACTTGCCCAAGAATCCTAGCAGCACCCATGGGCAGTTCGCCACCCAGCTGCGGCAGTACGTGGTGAAGTGGGTGAAGGATTCTGAAGCCACTACATGGGACGCACTGATCGACCTGATCTGCAGGGAGCAGTTCTACCGCAGGTGCGCCCAAGAAGTGAAGGAGTGGGTGCTAGATCGGGAGCCACCCAGCTTAAAGATGGCTGCCCAATTAGCCGACAAGTATGTGGCAATTCGGCTGCAGGGGCAGAAGCGCCCAGCCAGCAGCCAGCTCCAAAAGACTGCACCACCAAGGGGACCCCCCTCTTCAACTCATCACCCCCAAAGACAAGCATCTTCCAACTCGGGTGCTCTTGGCCAGCAACCGCACCGCAGCGTCCCTGCAACTGATCAGAGATCATCGGTGCCACGACTGGAGAAGAAGTGCTATGGCTGTGGGAAAATCGGACATCTGAGGATGAACTGTCCTGCATCCCAAGCACCCTAGACTCGTGCCCCAAATCCGAGTGCTGGAGCCCGGCTCGCTTGTTTGACGAGAGGAGATGAGCCTACAGAGACTGTTCCCCCTCCAGTCAGTCCGATGGAGTGTGGCGAGAGACAGGTGCACTCTGCGGAGAGGGTCACCTGCATGGCCAAACAGCCCCTACACAACATGTGGAGGCACCTGCAGCCGGTCCACGTGGGACCCCTGCAGGGGGAAGGCCTAAGAGACTCTGGGGCCTCAATCACTGTGGTGAGCCCCCACCTTATAGATCCTGCTGCAGTATTGCAGGGTCGCACTGCCAAGGTCACCCTGGCAGATGGAATGGAGAAAGCGGTTCCCATGGCAAGAGTCTACCTGGACTGGGGAGCTGGACCAGAGTTGCGAGAAGTTGCCGTCATGGATGGTCTCCCAACTGAGGTGGTCCTAGGAAATGATCTGGGTGGTGGGATCGTCACTACGTTTGTTGGCGCCATTTCCCGGAGTCAAGTTCCACAACCACCGTTGACATCAGCTACTCCAGCACAGCCCAGCCCATAGGAAAAGACTACAGCTGCTAGACAACTGCCAGCACAGCCAACCACAGCATCAACCAGCCCAGAGGAAAAGATTACAGCGGCTAGATCGACACATCGACCCCGCATGCCTTTTGCCTCTGGTATGCCTACGTCCCCTAGCAACGCAGAGGATGTCGGTTCCAGCTCGTCTGATCCTGTGGGGGTGCCCAATGATGCTCCTGACCCCAGTGGTTTGCCAACTCCGGCGGTGAGTATGAGAAACCACACTGACTTTTCCATGACTGACCCCTACCAGACTGACCCTAGTAGTCCCCACCTAGATCCCCCTGTAGAGTGTCCCAATTTAGGAGAGATTGAGGGCCACAGGCAGGAGGTTAGGGAGGCTCAACTCTCTGACCCATCCCCGAAAGGCATGAGGCGCCACTCTGGCAGCGGCCTTGACAGGGTTGGGGCGGGAAGTTCGACCTGGCGGGAAGGGTTAAGGTACAGGGTAGCCAGGAAAGTGGGAGGGGATAAACCAGATAGGGAATGTGTCCAACTGGTCCCCCCAGGGAATGTTCCTGCGCAACCGGTGTCGGTTGCCAGCGAAACTCCTTTGGACAGTAACCCGGAGACAGACCGTACCCTGAAGTGCCTGACACAGAGCTTACCCTGGTCTGGAATGTCGGATGACGCCCAGACCAACTGTAAGGCTGGTGCCATGCGTTGGCAGCAGGGGCACTCCAGCGGTTGTGTTGTCTCTGGGCCTCTGCCCATAGGAGAACCCTTGCAGCAAGTTGCTGTGGACATAGCAGGTCCCTTGCCTGTGCTCAGTAGATCGGGGAAGACACGCAGCCTCCCTGTAGTGGATGCCACACAGGATCCAGAGGCTGGTGGTCTGGCCGCCATCACTGTGGCACAGGTAGCGGACGAGGAGGGAAGAGTAGGCCTAGGTGACAGGGTAGGTTTCTCGAGTCATAGGTCGACAGAAGAGGATTGGAGGGCAGGTCTGACAGTTAGGGCAGACAGTTGCCAGATAGGTATGACAGAGGTGCAGTGCCTGGGGCACCATGTGGGAGGAGACAGGGGTAGGCCCAAACCAGAGGGGGTGGAGGCAACCAGAGGCTGTCCCCGACCCACATCACCCAGACCGGTACTGACCTTAGAACCTGTAAGGCCCTACGGACATGTTGTCATTGACTATAGTCCTGTAGTGAACCCCTTGACAGAGATGGCTAGGAAGGGCATTCCCAAGTCAGTGGACTTTGCACCCGCTTGCGAGTTGGCATTCCAGTTATTGAAGGAGGCTCGGGTACCCGCTCCAGTGCTGATGGCGCACATTCTGGACCAGGACTGTGTGTTACGAACTACTGCGCCACTGCACGGACTGGGAGCAGTACCGAGCCAGAAAGAGCCATATGGGCAGGAGCACCCTGTGGCCTGTTTGAGCAGTATACTGCTATGGTGGGAGGTGGGGTATGCCACAATTGGGACACCTTGGGTGGCACTTGTGTGTAACTGGCCCCCCACCGTGTTGACTTACCACCCACCTGTTAGGTGGCTGCAACTTACCTTGGGGAAATTGGACAGACTTTTGTGGTGGAGCCTTGAACTTGGACTTCAGGTGGACTATTTGAACATTGTGCACCCACGAAGAGAGGCCCACTACATTAGGGATGAACTGTCTAGGCCGAAGCCTACACCCCCCAGGTAGCGTCCCCTTCACCCCAACGGACAGCGGGACCAGGACCCAAATCATTGGGACATGGGTCCCTGGTTGACCCGCTTGAATGGGGGGGAGGAGCGTGGCCGGAGAGGCTCCAGCCCACGTGGAAAATGGCCGCCGCGGCACTGAAGGGGTTAACCCCTAGTGCCCGGCGCCATTTTACAGACAATGGGCGCTTGGCGCCAGATTTAAAATACTCTGGGCGCTAGGCGCCGTGTTTTATAAATGTGTAAAAATGTATTTTAAATGTGTGCCGTGGTCCCGGACCTCTCCGGAGACCACGGCAGTGAGGGCAGCCCCCGGCGCGCAGAGCAGAGTGTGCGCGCCGCGGGAGAGGGGAGCCGCTGACCACCAGAGTCCGGGAGCTCCGCTCCCGGCAGCGGTCAGTGCAGCCCCGGGCGCACTAGCTGTGTGCACGCCGGGGAGAAGGGAGAGCCGCTGCAGGCGGGAGATCCACTCCCGCTGCAGCGTTCTCTGTGTGTGCCGCCGCTGGGGGCCGGGAGCTCTGCTCCCGGCGCCTCAGCCCATTGGAGGTGGCCAGCCGCGGCAGCCGGGACGAACGTCCCGGGCTGCTGGGCGGCAAGGGGGGTGCGCCGCAGCCCGGCTCCCCGCCGGACGCTGCGGCGAGGCCACAGATCCAGCGCCGCATACAGGGGACCGGGCTAGCCGGCTCCCTGGCGGCGAGGGGATGAGTAGGTTGGTGAGTGCTGGGGTCCGGGAGCTACGCTCCCGGCACCTCAGCGCTGCAAAGGAGCCAGAGCCACAGCGGCCGGGACAAGTGTCCTGGGCCGCTGGGCTTCGGATCAGGAGGGGGGAAGCCAGCCCCATACCTCCAGCACAGACAGAGTCCTAGCAGCCAGGCTGCAGGACTAGGGGACAGGATGTGGAAAGAAAAACAAGGCACATTGTTTTAAATGTAATAACATGTCTAGAGTGTTGTAAGGCACTGCAGTGCCTAGGTATGTGGAGCCTGTGCAGGCTCAGAGTGTATTTAAAGGGAAACACATGTATTTAAATGTTTTGTATTTAAAGGTAAATTGCACTTACTTGGTTGTGTGTCCCAGGAGGGGGGAATCCATGGCTGTGCAGGCTGATGGATTCTCCCAGACCTTTTCCCCAAAAACGGAATGCTTTCTCATCCAGCCTCACACTTCAAAGGGGCACTGGGAGAGAGAGAAGGAGCTCAGCTGTGAAACAAGCTGAGTGGTTTTCTGGAGCTCCATGGAGATCACCCGTAGTGGCCCGGAAACCTGGACCGGGGAGCCAGGCTGCCCAGCTCTGGAGCCCAAATCCTGGCTGCAGGCAGTGAGCTGGGTCCCGGGCAGGTTTCTGGAAGTCAGATTTAGGAGGGAAAACTTCCCCCAGCCTAGACTGAACGGCACCGGGGCGTATCCTGATCCTCCAGGATGGGACAGTCAAAGGAGAACGACCACTCCCCACTGTCCATAGGGAACAATGTAGCTGTGCATGTGACCAAGGCATGCACAGCTCATGGGTAAACATTGATTGGTTGTACACCACAGGGCGGGCTTACCCCCTGTGGTAATGGGTCTTGGAGAGGGATAAAAGGAGGGCACTTGGCCCATAGAGATTGTATTGTACCATCTTTATTCTGCTGAAACATCTGATTGTATGCTGTTGCCCCTAGCAATAGGGAGGAGCCTTTTTAAAGGTTATCATTGAGCAAATAAACATCATTGCCTCAAGAAGATTGCTTCATCTTGTGACCTACAGGGTTAGGCCAAACCTAGCCCCGTCCTCTGGCTGTCCAGGGAAGCACCTAACGTCTCCAAGCTCCGCCTTCCGCCAGCTACCGGTAGAGGCCTAGCAAGTGGCTAGTGGGGATTCGTCAACACCACACAGGTGTGGTAAGGCAGTGCGTCGGCACATACAGAGCAGAACCGTGGTTCCAAACGCCACGGCAGGTTAGGAGTTTGGTGGTGGCAGCATAAACCCGCCCACAGCGCAGTGGGTGGAGTCAGTAACAGGCGGTTACTGACGGTAAGCGGGAATCCCCTATGTGGTCAGGCCTCGTGTGACTTGACCTTCCATTCTGTGCGCAGCCGACGGGACGCGAAAGCGGCGAGTGCTTTTGTACGGGACCGTCCTGTCACAAATGGGTTGCTTCATTTTTTGTAAACAGGCTAATGAGGTTCCATTTCCAAAGACAAAAACATAGCCAAGTAGTCTAATTTTCCATGGCCAACAGCTGAATATACACACATGTATTACCATATATTTTACATTATTACATTAATGAGTAAGTTTGAAAACAAAATTTTAAAATCCGAAAAATTAGAAAAAAAAAAAACAATACTTAGCCATCTACACTAACATATTGGCCACAAAGACAAGTAAAGTACAGCAGACATTAAACAAAAAAAAAAAAACCATTACTACCTAACACCTCACTATACAAACACAAAATATAAAAAAAAAACACAAATAGATAATCAATTTAGAACATAAAAATATATTAACAATACGATATCATTTTAAAAATACTAATTAGACATAAACACATATGCAGATATAACAGATTGGTAAAAAATAAACTCACCATCAGGCCTAGGACGATCCGAATCCCGCACATTAGTCGCACCAACAACTTCATGCGGAATAAGGGTCCGCACAGGTTCCTCCCACTCCCGATAAGACGCTATAAAGGGATGGGCACCCCCTGTTTGCCTGGCTGACTTAGCCTCCTTTGCCATCTTGGCCTTGACACGGCGCTTGATGTCGTAGAATCTCTTCCGACACGTGTCCTCGGTCCTCTTCACCACACCCTCACTGTTTGCTGCAGCTACTACCTTCCCCCACAGAACAGTTTTCCTGCGCGAAGGCACCTTGGCCGCATCACGCCCAAACAGCTGGCGATGATGGCGCATCAACTCATGCACCAAAGCTATATTTTCCGCAAAGCTAAATGTAACATTTCTGCCCGTCTTGGTAGTGGTGCGTGGCTGCGGAGCAACACCACCATCACTATCACTATCACTCGAGGCCACAGCAGCAACCTCACCCTCCTCCACCTCACTAACCTCCTCCCCCTCACTCACCTCCTCCACCTCACTCACCTCCTCCACCTCACTCACCTCCTCCCTCTCACTCACCTCCTCCCTCTCACTCACCTGTGACTGGGACATAATAATGACAAACAACAAATAACACTAATAAAAAAAAAACACAAAACACACTCCTCCACTACCACTTGCACACCAACCACACACACACACACACACACACACACACACACACTCACAAACAATGACAATAGACTGAAAGTAAAATGCACAAACACTAAAAATGACACAAACTTTAAAGAGACTACACAACAATTACCACTAGACTACTTACACACATAACACAGCACTCAACAATCGCAAGAAACCTCCAAAACCGACCAACAAATCACCAACTCCAAAACACCAACTTCCTCTCACCTCTCCACTAGCTAAACCCACGAGGTGCGGCTGGTTGGGAGCGTTTTTATACTAATGAGCACAGACACTCCTCCATGACAAACACAACCAATCACGGACGAGTGATGAAAACGAAAGTAAGAAAATAACGCGGCCGGGAAGGGTCAAAAACACTGCCGTGGAAATTAAAGATACAAATTCGTAAAAAGACCAACAAAATACGTCCGAAAAAACAAGAGTCGGCCGCGATCAATAAAATATATTACGAATGACATCGACATCGGAAAATACGAAAACACAAATTACGAATGCTTAGTAAATGAGTCGTAAAAAAAACAAAAAGTTGCAAATTCACACTACCGATGTCAGTCGTGTTTCAACTTCAAACAAATTCTGAACATTACGAATCTTAGTAAATATACCCCTCAGTCTTGAGTTCTACACCACACCCACATGCTGCATCAGTCTCTCCCTCAGTCTTTAGTTCTACACCTCACCCACATGCTCCATCAGCTTCTCCCTCCATCTTTAGTTCTACACCTCACCCTCATGCTCCATCAACCTCTCCCTCAGTCTTTAGTTCTGCACCTCACCCACATACTGAATTAGCATCTCCCTCAGTCTTTAGTTCTGCACCTTACCCACATGCTCCATCAGACTCTCCCTCAGTCTTTAGTTCTACACCTCACCCACATGCTCCATCAGCCTCTCCCTCAGTCATCAGTTGTGAACCTCACCCACATGCTCCATCAGCCTCTCCCTCAGTCTTCAGTTCTTCACCTCACCCACATACTCCATCAGCCTCTCCCTCAGTCTTCAGTTCTTCACCTCACCCACATACTCCATCAGACTCTCCCTCAGTCTTTAATTCTGCACCTCACCCTCATGCTCCATCAGCCTCTCCCTCAGTCTTTAGTTCTGCACCTCACCCACATGCTCCATCAGCCTCGCCCTCAGTCTTGAGTTCTACACCTCACCCACATGCTCCATCAGCCTCTCCCTCAGTCATCAGTTGTGAACCTCACCCACATGCTCCATCAGCCTCTCCCTCAGTCTTCAGTTCTTCACCTCACCCACATACTCCATCAGCCTCTCCCTCAGTCTTCAGTTCTTCACCTCACCCACATACTCCATCAGACTCTCCCTCAGTCTTTAATTCTGCACCTCACCCTCATGCTCCATCAGCCTCTCCCTCAGTCTTTAGTTCTGTAACTCACCCACATGCTCCATCAGCCTCTCCCTCAGTCTTTAGTTCTACACCTCACCCACATACTCCATCAGCCTCTCCATCAGTCTTTAGTTCTGCACCTAACCCACATGCTCCATAAGCTTCTCCCTCGGTTTTCAGTTCTCCACCTCACCCACATACTCCATCAGCCTCTCCCTCAGGGCGGGATGTATTAACATACATCGCCGCCCCTCGCCGGTTACTGCAGCGATGTTGATCGCATATGTACTAACATATGCGATCAACATTGCGATGCGGTGACGGAGGCCCCCCGCGATACCTGTTAGGTGGTCTGCGGGGGGTCTCCGTCACCTCCCAGGGGTCCCTACACTGGCTAGACGCCGGGAAGCAGCAGCAGGCTGCCCCCGGTGCCTCCTCCTCCCCCCTGCAGCCGGAAGGACGTCCGGCTGCGTTGCTAGGGGGAGGAGGAGACTACCTTCCGGGTCCAGGGCAGCCTGGAGGAAGGTATGCTAGGGGGGAGGCATCTGCGGCGGGTGTCGGCGGGTTGCAGCAGTCGGCGAAAAGAAGCCCATAGGCTTCTATAGGGTATCGCCATCCAGAGACGGCGGTAGGGTGTTAGTAAATATGAAAATGCGGTAAAACCCCCCTTTTCGGGGGTTTTACCGCGTTTCTGCTTTAGTACATCCCGCCCTCAGTCTTTATTTCTGCACTTCACCCACATGCTCCATCACCCACACCTCATTTAAGGTTGGAGACCACTGGCCTGGCATTCTGCCCACTGACCATAGCTCCTGGAGTCTCCTCGTCCATGTGTGATGACCTTTACTGTAGGTGATGCTGCAGGTAACCTATTTTGGAACAATGACACTGTTGCTATACAAGAAATAGTTTTTATTTGCTATAGAAAAAGTGCAATAAAGTAACTCTCATGTGCATAGCCTGCATTATCTTCCTGGCCATATTTGTAATTATCTCCCTTGTTCTAGTATTTCACGGCTGTACAGAGATGAGAAGAATGTTGTCATTTCAGGATAATGCTGGTAGTAATAGAGGCTACAGCGCTTCCATAAATGAGTTCAGTTCCCGTTATGTGGCAGCACTGCCCCCTGCTGGGAGTATATGGAAATGACACTTATTATTGACGGCCCATTACCTTTCAGGTTATCTGATTTGCTTGTTATAAATGTTATAATACAGTATAAAATGGGTGTATAAAAAGGTAAGTTATAATAACACATTATATTTAGGGATGAGCGATTTCAGTTCCCGGTAAATCTAACCCACCCGAACATTGCTATCCGAGACGGTATCCGAGTCCAGCTCAGGACTTTCTGCCTTACTCAGATCCCAAAGCGAGGCCGAATGTTGTCTTCCCGCTGTGGGATTCAAACGGGTTTTGAATTCTATATAAGTCCCCGTGCACCGGTGCCATCTTCAGTCTGGCTGTGGAGAGTGTAGTGGACGGACGTGTCCTTCTAAAGTACTGTGTTGTCTGCTGTATATGAAAGGGGCGCTCTCTCTGTCTGCTGTATCTGAAAGGGGCGCTCTCTCTGTCTGCTTTATGTGAAAGGGGTGCTCTCTCTGTCTGCTGTATCTGAAAGGGGCGCTCTCTCTGTCTGCTGTATCTGAAAGGGGCGCTCTCTCTGTCTGCTGTATCTGAAAGGGGCGCTCTCTCTGTCTGCTGTATATGAAAGGGGTGCTCTCTCTGTCTGCTGTATATGAAAGGGGTGCTCTCTCTGTCTGCTGTATATGAAAGGGACGCTCTCTGTGTCTGCTGTATCTGAAAGGGGCGCTCTCTCTGTCTGCTGTATATGAAAGAGGTGCTCTCTCTGTCTGCTGTATATGAAAGGGGTGCTCTCTCTGTCTGCTGTATATGAAAGGGGCGCTCTCTCTGTCTGCTGTATATGAAAGGGGTGCTCTCTCTGTCTGCTGTATATGAAAGGGGCGCTCTCTCTGTCTGCTGTATATGAAAGGGGCGCTCTCTCTGTCTGCTGTATATGAAAGGGGTGCTCTCTCTGTCTGCTGCATCTGAAAGGGGCGATCTCTCTGTCTGCTGTATATGAAAGGGGCGCTCTCTCTGTCTGCTGTATATGAAAGGGGCGCTCTCTCTCTCTGCTGTATATGAAAGGGGCGCTCTCTCTGTCTGCTGTATATGAAAGGGGTGCTCTCTCTGTCTGCTGTATCTGAAAGGGGCGCTCTCTCTGTCTGCTGTATATGAAAGGGGCGCTCTCTCTGTCTGCTGTATATGAAAGGGGTGCTCTCTCTGTCTGCTGTATATGAAAGGGGCGCTCTCTCTGTCTGCTGTATATGAAAGGGGCGCTCTCTCTGTCTGCTGTATCTGAAAGGGGCGCTCTCTCTGTCTGCTGTATATGAAAGAGGTGCTCTCTCTGTCTGCTGTATATGAAAGGGGCGCTCTCTCTGTCTGCTGTATATGAAAGGGGCGCTCTCTCTGTCTGCTGTATATGAAAGGGGCGCTCTCTCTGCTGTATATGAAAGGGGCGCTCTCTCTGCTGTATATGAAAGGGGTGCTCTCTCTGTCTGCTGTATATGAAAGGGGCGCTCTCTCTGTCTGCTGTATATGAAAGGGGCGCTCTCTCGGTCTGCTGTATATGAAAGAGGTGCTCTCTCTGTCTGCTGTATATGAAAGGGGTACTCTCTCTGCTGTATCTGAAAGGTGTGCTCTCTCTGTCTGCTGTATATGAAAGGGGCACTCTCTCTGTCTGCTGTATCTGAAAGGGGTGCTCTCTCTCTCTCTGCTGTATATGAAAGGGGCGCTCTCTCTGTCTGCTGTATATGAAAGGGGTGCTCTCTCTCTCTGCAGTAACTGAAAGGGGCGCTCTCTCTGTCTGCTGTATCTGAAAGGGGTGCTCTCTCTGTCTGCTGTATCTGAAAGGGGTGCTCTCTCTGTCTGCTGTATCTGAAAGGGGTGCTCTCTCTGTCTGCTGTATATGAAAGGGGCGCTCTCTCTGTCTGCTGTATATGAAAGGGGCGCTCTCTCTGTCTGCTGTATATGACAGGGGTGCTCTCTCTGTCTGCTGTATATGAAAGGGGTGCTCTCTCTGTCTGCTGTATATGAAAGGGGTTCTCTCTCTGTCTGCTGTATATGAAAGGGGCGCTCTCTCTATCTGCTGTAAATGAAAGGGGTGCTCTCTCTGTCTGCTGTATATGAAAGGGGTGCTCTCTCTGTCTGCTGTATATGAAAGGGGTGCTCTCTCTGTCTGCTGTATATGAAAGGGGTGCTCTCTCTGTCTGCTGTATATGACAGGGGTGCTCTCTCTGTCTGCTGTATATGAAAGGGGTGCTCTCTCTGTCTGCTGTATATGAAAGGGGTTCTCTCTCTGTCTGCTGTATATGAAAGGGGCGCTCTCTCTATCTGCTGTAAATGAAAGGGGTGCTCTCTCTGTCTGCTGTATATGAAAGGGGTGCTCTCTCTGTCTGCTGTATATGAAAGGGGTGCTCTCTCTGTCTGTTGTATATGAAAGGGGCGCTCTCTCTATCTGCTGTAAATGAAAGGGGCGCTCTCTCTGTCTGCTGTATATGAAAGGGGCGCTCTCTCTCTGTCTGCTGTATATGAAAGGGGTGCTCTCTCTGTCTGCTGTATATGAAAGGGGTGCTCTCTCTGTCTGCTGTATCTGAAAGGGGCGCTCTCTCTGTCTGCTGTATCTGAAAGGGGCGCTCTCTCTGTCTGCTGTATATGAAAGGGGCGCTCTCTCTGTCTGCTGTATATGAAAGAGGCGCTCTCTCTGTCTGCTGTATATGAAAGGGGCGCTCTCTCTCTCTGTCTGCTGTATATGAAAGGGGTGCTCTCTCTCTCTGTCTGCTGTATATGAAAGGGGCGCTCTCTCTCTCTGTCTGCTGTATATGAAAGGGGTGCTCTCTCTGTCTGCTGTATATGAAAGGAGTGCTCTCTCTCTGCTGTATATGAAAGGGGTGCTCTCTCTGTCTGCTGTATATGAAAGAGGCGCTCTCTCTGTCTGCTGTATATGAAAGGGGCGCTCTCTCTCTCTGTCTGCTGTATATGAAAGGGGTGCTCTCTCTGTCTGCTGTATATGAAAGAGGCGCTCTCTCTCTGTCTGCTGTATATGAAAGGGGTGCTCTCTCTGTCTGCTGTATCTGAAAGGGGCGCTCTCTCTGTCTGCTGTATATGAAAGAGGCGCTCTCTCTCTCTGTCTGCTGTATATGAAAGGGGTGCTCTCTCTGTCTGCTGTATATGAAAGAGGCGCTCTCTCTCTGTCTGCTGTATATGAAAGGGGTGCTCTCTCTGTCTGCTGTATCTGAAAGGGGCGCTCTCTCTGTCTGCTGTATCTGAAAGGGGCGCTCTCTCTGTCTGCTGTATATGAAAGGGGCGCTCTCTCTGTCTGCTGTACATGAAAGGGGTGCTCTCTCTCTGCTGTATATGAAAGGGGTGCTCTCTCTGTCTGCTGTATATGAAAGGGGTGCTCTCTCTGTCTGCTGTATATGAAAGGGGTGCTCTCTCTGTCTGCTGTATATGAAAGGGGCGCTCTCTCTCTGTCTGCTGTATATGAAAGGGGCGCTCTCTCTCTGCTGTAAATGAAAGGGGTGCTCTCTCTGTCTGCTGTATA
The DNA here is from genome assembly GCF_028390025.1 of Pseudophryne corroboree. Classification (NCBI taxonomy): domain Eukaryota; kingdom Metazoa; phylum Chordata; class Amphibia; order Anura; family Myobatrachidae; genus Pseudophryne; species Pseudophryne corroboree. The sequence continues at coordinate 1,350,821 of NW_026967473.1, read as the reverse complement.
TGAAAAGGGTGCTCTCTCTGTCTGCTGTATCTGAAAGGGGCGCTCTCTCTCTGTCTGCTGTATATGAAAGGGGTGCTCTCTCTGTCTGCTGTATCTGAAAGGGGCGCTCTCTCTCTGTCTGCTGTATACGAAAGGGGTGCTCTCTCTGTCTGCTGTATATGAAAGAGGCGCTCTCTCTCTGTCTGCTGTATATGAAAGGGGTGCTCTCTCTGTCTGCTGTATCTGAAAGGGGCGCTCTCTCTGTCTGCTGTATATGAAAGGGGCGCTCTCTCTGTCTGCTGTACATGAAAGGGGTGCTCTCTCTCTGCTGTATATGAAAGGGGTGCTCTCTCTGTCTGCTGTATATGAAAGGGGTGCTCTCTCTGTCTGCTGTATATGAAAGGGGCGCTCTCTCTCTGTCTGCTGTATCTGAAAGGGGCGCTCTCTCTGTCTGCTGTATATGAAAGGGGCGCTCTGTCTGCTGTATCTGAAATTGGTGCTCTCTCTGTCTGCTGTATGTGAAAGGGGTGCTCTCTCTCTCTCTGCTGTATATGAAAGGGGTGCTCTCTCTGTCTGCTGTATATGAAAGGGGTGCTCTCTCTCTCTCTCTCTCTGCTGTATATGAAAGAGGCGCTCTCTCTGTCTGCTGTATATGAAAGGGGTGCTCTCTCTCTCTCTGCTGTATATGAAAGGGGCGCTCTCTCTCTCTGCTGTATATGAAAGGGGCGCTCTCTCTGTCTGCTGTATCTGAAAGGGGCGCTCTCTCTGTCTGCTGTATCTGAAAGGGGCGCTCTCTCTGTCTGCTGTATATGAAAGGGGTGCTCTCTCTCTCTGTCTGCTGTATATGAAAGGGGTGCTCTCTCTGTCTGCTGTAACTGAAAGGGGTGCTCTCTCTGTCTGCTGTATCTGAAAGGGGCGCTCTCTCTGTCTGCTGTATATGAAAGGGGTGCTCTCTCTGTCTGCTGTATATGAAAGGGGCGCTCTCTCTCTCTCTGCTGTATCTGAAAGGGGCGCTCTCTCTGCTGTATATGAAAGGGGTGCTCTCTCTGTCTGCTGTATCTGAAAGGGGCGCTCTCTCTCTCTGCAGTATCTGAAAGGGGCGCTCTCTCTGTCTGCTGTATATGAAAGGGATGCTCTCTCTGCTGTATATGAAAGGGGTGCTCTCTCTGTCTGCTGTATCTGAAAGGGGCGCTCTCTCTCTCTGCAGTATCTGAAAGGGGCGCTCTCTCTGTCTGCTGTATATGAAAGGGGTTCTCTCTCTGTCTGCTGTATCTGAAAGGGATGCTCTCTTTGTCTGCTGTATATGAAAGGGGCGCTCTCTCTGTCTGCTGTATATGAAAGGGGTGCTCTCTCTATCTGCTGTATATGAAAGGGGTGCTCTCTCTGACTGCTGTATATGAAAGGGGTGCTCTCTCTGTCTGCTGTATCTGAAAGGGGCGCTCTCTCTGTCTGCTGTATATGAAAGGGGTTCTCTCTCTGTCTGCTGTATATGAAAGGGGTACTCTCTCTGTCTGCTGTATCTGAAAGGGGCGCTCTCTGTCTCTCTGCTGTATATGAAAGGGGCGCTCTCTCTTTCTGCTGTATCTGAAAGGGGTGCTCTCTCTATCTGCTGTATATGAAAGGGGCGCTCTCTCTGTCTGCTGTAAATGAAAGGGGTGCTCTCTCTGTCTGCTGTATATGAAAGGGGTGCTCTCTCTGTCTGCTGTATATGAAAGGGGCGCTCTCTCTGTCTGCTGTATATGAAAGGGGCGCTCTCTCTGTCTGCTGTATATGAAAGGGGTGCTCTCTCTGTCTGCTGTATATGAAAGGGGCGCTCTCTCTGTCTGCTGTATATGAAAGGGGTTCTCTCTCTGTCTGCTGTATATGAAAGGGATGCTCTCTCTGTCTGCTGTATCTGAAAGGGGCGCTCTCTCTGTCTGCTGTATCTGAAAGGGGCGCTCTCTATCTCTCTGCTGTATATGAAAGGGGCGCTCTCTCTATCTGCTGTATATGAAAGGGGCGCTCTCTCTATCTGCTGTAAATGAAAGGGGTGCTCTCTCTGTCTGCTGTATATGAAAGGGGCGCTCTCTCTCTGTCTGCTGTATATGAAAGGGGTGCTCTCTCTGTCTGCTGTATATGAAAGGGGTGCTCTCTCTGTCTGCTGTATCTGAAAGGGGCGCTCTCTCTGTCTGATGTATCTGAAAGGGGCGCTCTCTCTGTCTGCTGTATATGAAAGGGGCGCTCTCTCTGTCTGCTGTATATGAAAGGGGTGCTCTCTCTGTTTGCTGTATATGAAAGAGGCGCTCTCTCTCTGTCTGCTGTATATGAAAGGGGTGCTCTCTCTGTTTGCTGTATATGAAAGAGGCGCTCTCTCTCTGTCTGCTGTATATGAAAGGGGTGCTCACTGTCTGCTGTATCTGAAAGGGGCGCTCTCTCTGTCTGCTGTATCTGAAAGGGGCGCTCTCTCTGTCTGCTGTATCTGAAAGGGGCGCTCTCTCTGTCTGCTGTATATGAAAGGGGCGCTCTCTCTGTCTGCTGTATATGAAAGGGGTGCTCTCTCTGTCTGCTGTATCTGAAAGGGGTGCTCTCTCTGTCTGCTGTATATGAAAGGGGTGCTCTCTCTCTGCTGTATATGAAAGGGGTGCTCTCTCTGTCTGCTGTATATTAAAGGGGCGCTCTCTCTCTGCTGTAAATGAAAGGGGTGCTCTCTCTGTCTGCTGTATATGAAAGGGGCGCTCTCTCTCTGTCTGCTGTATATGAAAGGGGCGCTCTCTCTCTGCTGTAAATGAAAGGGGTGCTCTCTCTGTCTGCTGTATATGAAAGGGGCGCTCTCTCTCTGTCTGCTGTATATGAAAGGGGTGCTCTCTCTGTCTGCTGTATCTGAAAGGGGCGCTCTCTCTCTGTCTGCTGTATATGAAAGGGGTGCTCTCTCTGTCTGCTGTATCTGAAAGGGGTGCTCTCTCTCTGCTGTATATGAAAGGGGCGCTCTCTCTGTCTGCTGTATCTGAAAGGGGCGCTCTCTCTGTCTGCTGTATCTGAAAGGGGCGCTCTCTCTGTCTGCTGTATATGAAAGGGGCGCTCTCTCTGTCTGCTGTATATGAAAGGGGTGCTCTCTCTGTCTGCTGTATATGAAAGGGGTGCTCTCTCTGCTGTATCTGAAAGGGGCTCTCTCTGTGTCTGCTGTATCTGAAAGGGGTGCTCTCTCTGTCTGCTGTATATGAAAGGGGCGCTCTCTCTGTCTGCTGTATATGAAAGGGGTGCTCTCTCTCTGCTGTATATGAAAGGGGTACTCTCTCTGTCTGCTGTATATGAAAGGGGCGCTCTCTCTGTCTGCTGTATCTGAAAGGGGTGCTCTCTCTGTCTGCTGTATATGAAAGGGGCGCTCTCTCTCTGCTGTATATGAAAGGGGCGCTCTCTCTGTCTGCTGTATATGAAAGGGGTACTCTCTCTGTCTGCTGTATATGAAAGGGGTGCTCTCTCTCTGCTGTATATGAAAGGGGTGCTCTCTCTGTCTGCTGTATATGAAAGGGGTGCTCTCTCTCTCTTTGCTATATATGAAAGGGGCGCTCTCTCTGTCAGCTATATCTGAAAGGGGTGTTCTCTCTGTCTGCTGTATATGAAAGAGGCGCTCTCTCTGTCTGCTGTATATCAAAGGGGTGCTCTCTCTCTCTGCGGTATCTGAAAGGGGTTCTCTCTCTGTCTGCTGTATCTGCAAGGGACGCTCTTTCTCTCTGCTGTATATGAAAGGGGCGCTCTCTCTCTGTCTGCTGTATATGAAAGGGGTGCTCTCTCTCTCTCTGCTGTATATGAAAGGGGCGCTCTCTCTGTCTGCTATATCTGAAAGGGGCGCTCTCTCTGTCAGCTGTATATGAAAGGGGTGCTCTCTCTGTCTGCTGTATCTGAAAGGGGCGCTCTCTCTCTCTGCAGTATCTGAAAGGGGCGCTCTCTCTCTCTGCTGTATCTGAAAGGGATGCTCTCTCTGTCTGCTGTATCTGAAAGGGGTGCTCTCTCTGTCTGCTGTATATGAAAGGGGTGCTCTCTCTGTCTGCTGTATATGAAAGGGGCGCTCTCTCTGTCTGCTGTATCTGAAATTGGTGCTCTCTCTGTCTGCTGTATGTGAAAGGGGTGCTCTCTCTCTCTCTCTGCTGTATATGAAAGGGGTGCTCTCTCTGTCTGCTGTATATGAAAGGGGTGCTCTCTCTCTCTCTCTCTCTCTCTCTCTCTGCTGTATATGAAAGGGGCGCTCTCTCTGTCTGCTGTATATGAAAGGGGTGCTCTCTCTCTCTCTCTGCTGTATATGAAAGGGGCGCTCTCTCTGTCTGCTGTATATGAAAGGGGTGCTCTCTCTGTCTGCTGTATATGAAAGGGGTGCTCTCTCTCTCTCTCTCTGCTGTATATGAAAGGGGCGCTCTCTCTCTCTCTGCTGTATATGAAAGGGGCGCTCTCTCTGTCTGCTGTATCTGAAAGGGGCGCTCTCTCTGTCTGCTGTATCTCTAAGGGATGCTCTCTCTGTCTGCTGTATATGAAAGGGGTGCTCTCTCTCTGTCTGCTGTATATGAAAGGGGTGCTCTCTCTGTCTGCTGTATCTGAAAGGGGTGCTCTCTCTGTCTGCTGTATCTGAAAGGGGCGCTCTCTCTGTCTGCTGTATATGAAAGGGGTGCTCTCTCTGTCTGCTGTATATGAAAGGGGCGCTCTCTCTCTCTGCTGTATCTGAAAGGGGTGCTCTCTCTGTCTGCTGTATCTGAAAGGGGTGCTCTCTCTGACTGCTGTATATGAAAGGGGTGCTCTCTCTGTCTGCTGTATCTGAAAGGGGTGCTCTCTCTGTCTGCTGTATCTGAAAGGGGCGCTCTCTCTGTCTGCTGTATATGAAAGGGGTGCTCTCTCTGTCTGCTGTATATGAAAGGGGCGCTCTCTCTCTCTGCTGTATCTGAAAGGGGCGCTCTCTCTGTCTGCTGTATCTGAAAGGGATGCTCTCTCTCTCTGCTGTATATGAAAGGGGTGCTCTCTCTGTCTGCTGTATCTGAAAGGGGCGCTCTCTCTCTCTGCAGTATCTGAAAGGGGCGCTCTCTCTGTCTGCTGTATATGAAAGGGGTTCTCTGTCTGCTGTATCTGAAAGGGATGCTCTCTTTGTCTGCTGTATATGAAAGGGGCGCTCTCTCTGTCTGCTGTATGTGAAAGGGGCGCTCTGTCTATCTGCTGTATATGAAAGAGGTGCTCTCTCTCTTTCTCTCTGCTGTATCTGAAAGGGGTGCTCTCTCTATCTGCTGTATATGAAAGGGGTGCTCTCTCTGTCTGCTGTATCTGAAAGGGGCGCTCTCTCTGTCTGCTGTATATGAAAGGGGTTCTCTCTCTTTGCTGTATCTGAAAGGGGCGCTCTCTCTGTCTGCTGTATCTGAAAGGGGTGCTCTCTCTGTCTGCTGTATATGAAAGGGGTGCTCTCTCTCTCTCTCTGTTGTATATGAAAGGGGCGCTCTCTCTTTCTGCTGTATCTGAAAGGGGTGCTCTCTCTGTCTACTGTATATGAAAGGGGTGCTCTCTCTCTCTGCTGTATCTGAAAGGGACGCTCTCTCTCTCTGCTGTATCTGAACGGGGTGCTCTCTCTGTTTGCTGTATATGAAAGAGGTGCTCTCTCTGTCTGCTGTATATGAAAGGGGTGCTCTCTCTTTCTGCTGTATATGAAAGGGGCGCTCTCTCTGTCTGCTGTATATGAAAGGGGCGCTCTCTCTGTCTGCTGTATATGAAAGGGGTGCTCTCTCTGTCTGTCTGCTGTATATGAAAGGGGTGCTCTCTCTGTCTGTCTGCTGTATATGAAAGGGGTGCTCTCTCTGTCTGCTGTATATGAAAGGGGCGCTCTCTCTCTCTGCTGTATCTGAAAGGGACGCTCTCTCTCTCTGCTGTATATGAAAGGGGCGCTCTCTCTCTGTCTGCTGTATATGAAAGGGGTGCTCTCTCTGTCTGCTGTATCTGAAAGGAGTGCTCTCTCTGTGCTGTATATGAAAGGGGCGCTCTCTCTGTCTGCTGTATATGAAAGGGCGCTCTCTCTGTCTGCTGTATTTGAAAGGGGCGCTCTCTCTGTCTGCTGTATATGAAAGGGGTGCTCTCTCTGTCTGCTGTGTCAAAGTCAGAAAAATATCACGCTGCACGTTGCCATATATGCACTTCATGCGTGTGCACGCTGCATATTTAATCAAAATAATGTATTTTATAAGTTAATATTCCCCTGAGTTCAACAGGTATCAGTGGGTCTCAAGATGGCTCTTTGACCTTAGAGATTCCCCAAACAATAGCTTTCATGTTGGGAGGGCTTCACATGTTCTTATGCATAGTTAAGCACAGGAATAGTAATTGAAGATTAATTGTATTCCGAATAAATTACACTAAGCTTTGAGATTCAATGAAGAGGGCCAACACCTGTGTATACGAATGGGGCTGGGTTTCTCTCCAGAGGAATGATTGCTGAGATGTCATTGTCTCAACTGAAAGTGGACAGTGAGACAGTATCCGCCAAACAATAGCTTCCCACAAGACAGGAATGTGTTAGTCATCACCCAACGTTTTGCATAACCAAGATCACATGGCCAGTTCAGCTCACTGATACAGCTAGCCCACATGCTGTGAAAGACACACACTTCCTGTGGTTGACACCCCCCCACAGCTGGAATGCAGGTATGATATATCCACTGGAAATCACAGGGCACACTCACTCAGAACCAAGCTAGCACCCAGAAGCATGGCTGGCTCATCACCAGGACTGACCTCCTTACTAAAGGCTAAGTATTGTATGCACATGGCTGATTGGCATAGAATAGTTTAAATATGTGTTTGTGGTAAAGTAGTTGTAAAATGATTGGCATAGAATAGTTAGTTTGGAGATACAAATGGCTTAAGGTTAATGATGCTTGTGCAGTTGTGTGATTGTTGGGTGTTTGGGATGATACTCTATGAAATCTGTAATGAATTGGAACAGTAGACAATCTGTAGCATAGCATCTCTGGTATACATTTATGGATGGTGATTTATAACAGATTATAGTAGTTTTACATGATACATCTTGCTGAAGGTTAGAAGTCAAAACATACTTCCTTTTGTTACTGTAGTCATGTGCTTGTAGCAATAGCAGGCAGATACTTGTGGGTACCTGGTGATCTGGTCTTGTGATGGCTCATATGCTCTGGTTATTGAGATACTGTGTTGGCTTGAAATTGTGAAAGGTGATTTAGATGGTTTGGAATTGTAAAATCAGCACATATGCATTATATTGAAGCTTAGACATTTTGGAATATAGTGGAGTCTTATGTCTTCTGCTATGTGATTATGGCAAAGCAAAGAATGCCATGTGTTTGGACTTGCAAATCTAAAATGGCTGCTAGCATTCCCTTTTAAATCATATGTTACAGACTTTGGAATCATGGGAGTTTTTCCCAAAATGGAGTCTAGCTTCTGTCCCATGCGGTTTTGTAGGGACCATTGTGTTGTTGCTGTGTGTTGTGTATATAGGGACAGCCAGCCTGGGTGAGCACAAGTTTCTCAACACAAGGGTTCTCAACATTGACTAACTGCGCAGCGATCGCTCCCACATGAGTAAATTCTCTGCAACCATATTGTCTTATTTAATGTTATAAGCCATTCTCTCTCTCATTCCCCCTTTAAATGTAATTGTATCTTTATTGTATTTTATGTGTAGTGATTCGGTTAGGTATTTTATGTTATCTTGGTAGTGTATAACTTGTATTGTATTATTCTTTTGCAATTGAACGTTCATTCATTTCCTTAAAAGGCGTTAGACCCTTAGACCGGTATTTGAGTGTTTATTATATTGCTAAAGGGTTCTCAGAGCGTCACATACGCTCATACAGCTTTTAAACTAACAAGGTTACACTGTGTTGCATTTACACCTTATCACTCCACAAGGGTTTACAGTATAAGTACATTGTTTATGGTATAGTTATAAAGGTTTAACTCTGTGAGCGTCAGCGCCGCTTGTGATCTCCTCGTGGTCCCGAGCGTCCGCTACGCTGATAGCGTATCATTACGTTAGTTGGCAGCCTATAGCGTGCTTGCCTTTACGCTCTAAGCCGTGAGCGAACGTGCCGCTCGTGCGTCTCGTCCATGGCTAAGCGTTCGTTACGCTACGTGCGTACTCTTACGGTATTCCATACGCCAATTGCGTACTGTGTTCTTTAACCTTTTAGAGTGTTTTATACAAGGTATAGAATAGGCATTGTCAGCTGTATATGAAAGGGGCGCTCTCTCTGTCTTGTATATGAAAGGGGTGCTCTCTCTGTCTGCTGTATATGAAAGGGGTGCTCTCTCTCTCTGCTGTATATGAAAGGGGCGCTCTCTCTGTCTGCTGTATCTGAAAGGGGTGCTCTCTCTCTGCTGTATATGAAAGGGGCGCTCTCTGTGTCTGCTGTATATGAAAGGGGCGCTCTCTCTGTCTGCTGTATATGAAAGGGGCGCTCTCTCTCTGCTGTATATGAAAGGGGCGCTCTCTGTGTCTGCTGTATATGAAAGGGGCGCTCTCTCTGTCTGCTGTATATGAAAGGGGCGCTCTCTCTGTCTGATGTATATGAAAGGGGTGCTCTCTCTGTCTGCTGTATATGAAAGGGGCGCTCTCTCTGTCTGCTGTATCTGAAAGGGGTGCTCTCTCTGTCTGATGTATATGAAAGGGGCGCTCTCTCTGTCTGCTGTATATGAAAGGGGTTCTCTCTCTGCTGTATATGAAAGGGGCGCTCTCTCTGTCTGCTGTATATGAAAGGGGCGCTCTCTCTGTCTGCTGTATCTGAAAGGGGTGCTCTCTCTCTGCTGTATATGAAAGGGACGCTCTCTGTGTCTGCTGTATATGAAAGGGGCGCTCTCTCTGTCTGCTGTATATGAAAGGGGTGCTCTCTCTCTGTCTGATGTATATGAAAGGGGCGCTCTCTCTCTCTGCTGTATATGAAAGGGGTACTCTCTCTGTCTGCTGTATATGAAAGGGGCGCTCTCTCTGTCTGCTGTATCTGAAAGGGGTGCTCTCTCTCTGCTGTATATGAAAGGGGCGCTCTATCTGTCTGCTGTATATGAAAGGGGTGCTCTCTCTCTGTCTGATGTATATGAAAGGGGTGCTCTCTCTCTGCTGTATATGAAAGGGGTGCTCTCTCTCTGCTGTATATGAAAGGGACGCTCTCTGTGTCTGCTGTATATGAAAGGGCGCTCTCTCTGTCTGCTGTATCTGAAAGGGGTGCTCTCTCTGTCTGCTGTATATGAAAGGGGTTCTCTCTCTGCTGTATATGAAAGAGGCGCTCTCTCTCTCTCTCTCTGCTGTATATGAAAGGGGTACTCTCTCTGTCTGCTGTATATGAAAGGGGCGTTCTCTCTGTCTGCTGTATATGAAAGGGGTGCTCTCTCTGTCTGCTGTATATGAAAGGGGTGCTCTCTCTGTCTGCTGTATATGAAAGGGGTGCTCTCTCTGCTGTATATGAAAGGGACGCTCTCTGTGTCTGCTGTATATGAAAGGGCGCTCTCTCTGTCTGCTGTATCTGAAAGGGGTGCTCTCTCTGTCTGCTGTATATGAAAGGGGTTCTCTCTCTGCTGTATATGAAAGAGGCGCTCTCTCTCTCTCTGCTGTATATGAAAGGGGTACTCTCTCTGTCTGCTGTATATGAAAGGAGTGCTCTCTCTGTCTGCTGTATATGAAAGGGGCGCTCTCTCTGTCTGCTGTATATGAAAGGGGTGCTCTCTCTGTCTGATGTATATGAAAGAGGCGCTCTCTCTCTCTGCTGTATATGAAAGGGGTACTCTCTCTGTCTGCTGTATATGAAAGGGGCGCTCTCTCTGTCTGCTGTATATGAAAGGGGTGCTCTCTCTGTCTGCTGTATCTGAAAGGGGTGCTCTCTCTGTCTGCTGTATATGAAAGGGGTTCTCTCTCTGCTGTATATGAAAGAGGCGCTCTCTCTCTCTGCTGTATATGAAAGGGGTACTCTCTCTGTCTGCTGTATATGAAAGGGGCGCTCTCTCTGTCTGCTGTATATGAAAGGGGTTCTCTCTCTGCTGTATATGAAAGAGGCGCTCTCTCTCTCTCTGCTGTATATGAAAGGGGTGCTCTCTCTGTCTGCTGTATATGAAAGGGGCGCTCTCTCTGTCTGCTGTATATGAAAGGGGTACTCTCTCTGTCTGCTGTATATGAAAGGGGTGCTCTCTCTGTCTGCTGTATCTGAAAGGGGTGCTCTCTCTGTCTGCTGTATATGAAAGGGGTTCTCTCTCTGCTGTATATGAAAGAGGCGCTCTCTCTCTCTGCTGTATATGAAAGGGGTACTCTCTCTGTCTGCTGTATATGAAAGGGGCGCTCTCTCTGTCTGCTGTATATGAAAGGGGTGCTCTCTCTGTCTGCTGTATATGAAAGGGGTGCTCTCTCTGTCTGGTGTATATGACAGGGGTGCTCTCTCTGTATGCTGTATATAAAAGGGGTGCTCTCTCTGTCTGCTGTATATGAAAGGGGCGCTCTCTCTGTCTGCTGTATCTGAAAGGGGTGCTCTCTCTGTCTGCTGTATATGAAAGGGGTGCTCTCTCTCTGCTGTATATGAAAGGGGTGCTCTCTCTCTCTCTGCTGTATATGAAAGGGGCGCTCTCTCTGTCTGCTGTATCTGAAAGGGGTGCTCTCTCTCTGCTGTATATGAAAGGGGTGCTCTCTCTCTCTGCTGTATATGAAAGGGGCGCTCTCTCTGTCTGCTGTATATGAAAGGGGTGCTCTCTCTGTCTGCTGTATATGAAAGGGGTGCTCTCTCTGTCTGATGTATATGAAAGGGGCGCTCTCTCTGTCTGCTGTATCTGAAAGGGGTGCTCTCTCTCTGCTGTATATGAAAGGGGTGCTCTCTCTCTCTGCTGTATATGAAAGGGGCGCTCTCTCTGTCTGCTGTATATGAAAGGGGTGCTCTCTCTGTCTGCTGTATATGAAAGGGGTGCTCTCTCTCTGTCTGATGTATATGAAAGGGGCGCTCTCTCTGTCTGATGTATATGAAAGGGGAGCTCTCTCTATCTGCTGTATTTGAAAGGGGCGCGCTCTCTGTCTGCTGTATATGAAAGGGGTGCTCTCTCTGTCTGCTGTATATGAAAGGGGCGCTCTCTCTGTCTGCTGTATATGAAAGGGGTGCTCTCTCTCTGTCTGATGTATATGAAAGGGGTGCTCTCTCTGTCTGATGTATATGAAAGGGGTGCTCTCTCTGTCTGCTGTATATGAAAGGGGCGCTCTCTCTGTCTGCTGTATCTGAAAGGGGTGCTCTCTCTGACTGCTGTATATGAAAGGGGTGCTCTCTCTGTCTGCTGTATATGAAAGGGGTGCTCTCTCTGTCTGCTGTATATGAAAGGGACGCTCTCTGTGTCTGCTGTATATGAAAGGGGCGATCTCTGTCTGCTGTATATGAAAGGGGTGCTCTCTCTCTGTCTGCTGTATATGAAAGGGGTGCTCTCTCTGTCTGCTGCATATGAAAGGGGCGCTCTCTCTGTCTGCTGTATCTGAAAGGGGTGCTCTCTCTCTGCTGTATATGAAAGGGACGCTCTCTGTGTCTGCTGTATATGAAAGGGGCGATCTCTGTCTGCTGTATATGAAAGGGGTGCTCTCTCTCTATCTGCTGTATATGAAAGGGGCGCTCTCTCTGTCTGCTGTATATGAAAGGGGCGATCTCTGTCTGCTGTATATGAAAGGGGTGCTCTCTCTCTGTCTGCTGTATATGAAAGGGGTGCTCTCTCTGTCTGTCTGCTGTATATGAAAGGGGTGCTCTCTCTGTCTGTCTGCTGTATATGAAAGGGGTGCTCTCTCTGTCTGCTGTATATGAAAGGGGCGCTCTCTCTCTCTGCTGTATCTGAAAGGGACGCTCTCTCTCTCTGCTGTATATGAAAGGGGCGCTCTCTCTCTGTCTGCTGTATATGAAAGGGGTGCTCTCTCTGTCTGCTGTATCTGAAAGGAGTGCTCTCTCTGTGCTGTATATGAAAGGGGCGCTCTCTCTGTCTGCTGTATATGAAAGGGCGCTCTCTCTGTCTGCTGTATTTGAAAGGGGCGCTCTCTCTGTCTGCTGTATATGAAAGGGGTGCTCCCTCTGTCTGCTGTATATGAAAGGGGCGCTCTCTCTGTCTGCTGTATATGAAAGGGGTGCTCTCTCTGCTGTATATGAAAGGGGTGCTCTCTCTCTCTGCTGTATATGAAAGGGGCGCTCTCTCTGTCTGCTGTATCTGAAAGGGGTGCTCTCTCTCTGCTGTATATGAAAGGGGCGCTCTCTGTGTCTGCTGTATATGAAAGGGGCGCTCTCTCTGTCTGCTGTATATGAAAGGGGCGCTCTCTCTGTCTGATGTATATGAAAGGGGTGCTCTCTCTGTCTGCTGTATATGAAAGGGGCGCTCTCTCTGTCTGCTGTATCTGAAAGGGGTGCTCTCTCTGTCTGCTGTATATGAAAGGGGCGCTCTCTCTGTCTGCTGTATATGAAAGGGGCGCTCTCTCTGTCTGCTGTATCTGAAAGGGGTGCTCTCTCTCTGCTGTATATGAAAGGGACGCTCTCTGTGTCTGCTGTATATGAAAGGGGCGCTCTCTCTGTCTGCTGTATATGAAAGGGGTGCTCTCTCTGTCTGCTGTATATGAAAGGGGCGCTCTCTCTCTCTGCTGTATATGAAAGGGGTACTCTCTCTGTCTGCTGTATATGAAAGGGGCGCTCTCTCTGTCTGCTGTATCTGAAAGGGGTGCTCTCTCTCTGCTGTATATGAAAGGGACGCTCTCTGTGTCTGCTGTATATGAAAGGGGCGCTCTATCTTTCTGCTGTATATGAAAGGGGTGCTCTCTCTCTGTCTGATGTATATGAAAGAGGTGCTCTCTCTCTGCTGTATATGAAAGGGGTACTCTCTCTGTCTGCTGTATATGAAAGGGGTGCTCTCTCTGTCTGCTGTATCTGAAAGGGGTGCTCTCTCTCTCTGCTGTATATGAAAGGGGCGCTCTCTCTCTCTGCTGTATATGAAAGGGGTACTCTGTCTGCTGTATATGAAAGGGGCGCTCTCTCTGTCTGCTGTATATGAAAGGGGCGCTCTCTGTGTCTGCTGTATATGAAAGGGGTGCTCTCTCTGTCTGCTGTATATGAAAGGGGTGCTCTCTCTGTCTGCTGTATCTGAAAGGGGTGCTCTCTCTGTCTGCTGTATATGAAAGGGGTGCTCTCTCTCTGCTGTATATGAAAGGGGTGCTCTCTCTGTCTGCTGTATATTAAAGGGGCGCTCTCTCTGTCTGCTGTATATGAAAGGGGTGCTCTCTCTGTCTGCTGTATATGAAAGGGGTGCTCTCTCTGTCTGCTGTATTTGAAAGGGGCGCTCTCTCTGTCTGCTGTATATGAAAGGGGTACTCTCTCTGTCTGCTGTATATGAAAGGGGCGCTCTCTCTGTCTGCTGTATATGAAAGGGGTACTCTCTCTGTCTGCTGTATATGAAAGGGGTGCTCTCTCTGTCTGCTGTATCTGAAAGGGGTGCTCTCTCTGTCTGCTGTATATGAAAGGGGTTCTCTCTCTGCTGTATATGAAAGAGGCGCTCTCTCTCTCTGCTGTATATGAAAGGGGTACTCTCTCTGTCTGCTGTATATGAAAGGGGCGCTCTCTCTGTCTGCTGTATATGAAAGGGGTGCTCTCTCTGTCTGCTGTATATGAAAGGGGTGCTCTCTCTGTCTGCTGTATATGACAGGGGTGCTCTCTCTGTATGCTGTATATAAAAGGGGTGCTCTCTCTGTCTGCTGTATATGAAAGGGGCGCTCTCTCTGTCTGCTGTATCTGAAAGGGGTGCTCTCTCTGTCTGCTGTATATGAAAGGGGTGCTCTCTCTCTGCTGTATATGAAAGGGGTGCTCTCTCTCTCTGCTGTATATGAAAGGGGCGCTCTCTCTGTCTGCTGTATCTGAAAGGGGTGCTCTCTCTCTGCTGTATATGAAAGGGGTGCTCTCTCTCTCTGCTGTATATGAAAGGGGCGCTCTCTCTGTCTGCTGTATATGAAAGGGGTGCTCTCTCTGTCTGCTGTATATGAAAGGGGTGCTCTCTCTGTCTGCTGTATTTGAAAGGGGCGCTCTCTCTGTCTGCTGTATTTGAAAGGGGCGCTCTCTCTGTCTGCTGTATATGAAAGGGGTGCTCTCTCTGTCTGCTGTATATGAAAGGGGTGCTCTCTCTGTCTGCTGTATATGAAAGGGGTGCTCTCTCTCTGTCTGATGTATATGAAAGGGGCGCTCTCTCTGTCTGATGTATATGAAAGGGGCGCTCTCTCTGTCTGCTGTATATGAAAGGGGCGCTCTCTCTCTGCTGTATCTGAAAGGGGTGCTCTCTCTCTGCTGTATATGAAAGGGACGCTCTCTGTGTCTGCTGTATATGAAAGGGGCGCTCTCTCTGTCTGCTGTATATGAAAGGGGCGATCTCTGTCTGCTGTATATGAAAGGGGTGCTCTCTCTCTGTCTGCTGTATATGAAAGGGGTGCTCTCTCTGTCTGTCTGCTGTATATGAAAGGGGTGCTCTCTCTGTCTGTCTGCTGTATATGAAAGGGGTGCTCTCTCTGTCTGTCTGCTGTATATGAAAGGGGTGCTCTCTCTGTCTGCTGTATATGAAAGGGGCGCTCTCTCTCTCTGCTGTATCTGAAAGGGACGCTCTCTCTCTCTGCTGTATATGAAAGGGGCGCTCTCTCTCTGCCTGCTGTATATGAAAGGGGTGCTCTCTCTGTCTGCTGTATCTGAAAGGAGTGCTCTCTCTGTGCTGTATATGAAAGGGGCGCTCTCTCTGTCTGCTGTATATGAAAGGGCGCTCTCTCTGTCTGCTGTATTTGAAAGGGGCGCTCTCTCTGTCTGCTGTATATGAAAGGGGTGCTCCCTCTGTCTGCTGTATATGAAAGGGGCGCTCTCTCTGTCTGCTGTATATGAAAGGGGTGCTCTCTCTGTCTGCTGTATATGAAAGGGGTGCTCTCTCTCTCTGCTGTATATGAAAGGGGCGCTCTCTCTGTCTGCTGTATCTGAAAGGGGTGCTCTCTCTCTGCTGTATATGAAAGGGGCGCTCTCTGTGTCTGCTGTATATGAAAGGGGCGCTCTCTCTGTCTGATGTATATGAAAGGGGTGCTCTCTCTGTCTGCTGTATATGAAAGGGGCGCTCTCTCTGTCTGCTGTATCTGAAAGGGGTGCTCTCTCTGTCTGCTGTATATGAAAGGGGCGCTCTCTCTGTCTGCTGTATATGAAAGGGGCGCTCTCTCTGTCTGCTATATATGAAAGGGGCGCTCTCTCTGTCTGCTGTATATGAAAGGGGCGCTCTCTCTGTCTGCTGTATCTGAAAGGGGTGCTCTCTCTCTGCTGTATATGAAAGGGACGCTCTCTGTGTCTGCTGTATATGAAAGGGGTGCTCTCTCTCTGTCTGATGTATATGAAAGGGGCGCTCTCTCTCTCTGCTGTATATGAAAGGGGTACTCTCTCTGTCTGCTGTATATGAAAGGGGCGCTCTCTCTGTCTGCTGTATCTGAAAGGGGTGCTCTCTCTCTGCTGTATATGAAAGGGACGCTCTCTGTCTGCTGTATATGAAAGGGGCGCTCTATCTTTCTGCTGTATATGAAAGGGGTGCTCTCTCTCTGTCTGATGTATATGAAAGAGGTGCTCTCTCTCTGCTGTATATGAAAGGGGTGCTCTCTCTCTGCTGTATATGAAAGGGGTACTCTCTCTGTCTGCTGTATATGAAAGGGGTACTCTCTCTGTCTGCTGTATATGAAAGGGGCGCTCTCTCTGTCTGCTGTATCTGAAAGGGGTGCTCTCTCTGTGCTGTATATGAAAGGGACGCTCTCTGTGTCTGCTGTATATGAAAGGGCGCTCTCTCTGTCTGCTGTATCTGAAAGGGGTGCTCTCTCTGTCTGCTGTATATGAAAGGGGCGCTCTCTCTGTCTGCTGTATATGAAAGGGGCGCTCTCTGTGTCTGCTGTATATGAAAGGGGTGCTCTCTCTGTCTGCTGTATATGAAAGGGGTGCTCTCTCTGTCTGCTGTATCTGAAAGGGGTGCTCTCTCTGTCTGCTGTATATGAAAGGGGTGCTCTCTCTCTGCTGTATATGAAAGGGGTGCTCTCTCTCTCTCTGCTGTATATGAAAGGGGCGCTCTTTCTGTCTGCTGTATCTGAAAGGGGTGCTCTCTCTCTGCTGTATATGAAAGGGGTGCTCTCTCTCTCTGCTGTATATGAAAGGGGCGCTCTCTCTGTCTGCTGTATATGAAAGGGGTGCTCTCTCTGTCTGCTGTATATGAAAGGGGTGCTCTCTCTGTCTGCTGTATTTGAAAGGGGCGCTCTCTCTGTCTGCTGTATATGAAAGGGGTGCTCTCTCTGTCTGCTGTATATGAAAGGGGCGCTCTCTCTGTCTGCTGTATATGAAAGGGGTGCTCTCTCTCTCTCTGCTGTATATGAAAGGGGCGCTCTCTCTGTCTGCTGTATCTGAAAGGGGTGCTCTCTCTCTGCTGTATATGAAAGGGGCGCTCTCTGTGTCTGCTGTATATGAAAGGGGCGCTCTCTCTGTCTGCTGTATATGAAAGGGGCGCTCTCTCTGTCTGATGTATATGAAAGGGGTGCTCTCTCTGGTCTCTGTCTGCTGTATATGAAAGGGGCGCTCTCTCTGTCTGCTGTATCTGAAAGGTGTGCTCTCTCTGTCTGCTGTATATGAAAGGGGCGCTCTCTCTGTCTGCTGTATCTGAAAGGGGTGCTCTCTCTGTCTGCTGTATATGAAAGGGGCGCTCTCTCTGTCTGCTGTATATGAAAGGGGCGCTCTCTCTGTCTGCTGTATATGAAAGGGGTGCTCTCTCTCTGTCTGATGTATATAAAAGGGGCGCTCTCTCTCTCTGCTGTATATGAAAGGGGTACTCTCTCTATCTGCTGTATATGAAAGGGGCGCTCTCTCTGCCTGCTGTATATGAAAGGGGTGCTCTCTCTGTCTGCTGTATATAAAAGGGGCGCTCTCGTTCTCTGCTGTATATGAAAGGGGTACTCTCTCTATCTGCTGTATATGAAAGGGGCGCTCTCTCTGTCTGCTGTATATGAAAGGGGCGCTCTCTCTGTCTGCTGTATATGAAAGGGGCGCTCTCTCTCTGCTGTATATGAAAGGGGCGCTCTCTGTGTCTGCTGTATATGAAAGGGGTGCTCTCTCTGTCTGCTGTATATGAAAGGGGCGCTCTCTCTGTCTGATGTATATGAAAGGGGTGCTCTCTCTGTCTGCTGTATATGAAAGGGGCGCTCTCTCTGTCTGCTGTATCTGAAAGGGGTGCTCTCTCTGTCTGATGTATATGAAAGGGGCGCTCTCTCTGTCTGCTGTATATGAAAGGGGTTCTCTCTCTGTCTGCTGTATATGAAAGGGGCGCTCTCTCTGTCTGCTGTATATGAAAGGGGTGCTCTCTCTGTCTGCTGTATATGAAAGGGGTGCTCTCTCTCTCTGCTGTATATGAAAGGGGCGCTCTCTCTGTCTGCTGTATCTGAAAGGGGTGCTCTCTCTCTGCTGTATATGAAAGGGGCGCTCTCTGTGTCTGCTGTATATGAAAGGGGCGCTCTCTCTGTCTGCTGTATATGAAAGGGGCGCTCTCTCTGTCTGATGTATATGAAAGGGGTGCTCTCTCTGTCTGCTGTATATGAAAGGGGCGCTCTCTCTGTCTGCTGTATCTGAAAGGGGTGCTCTCTCTGTCTGATGTATATGAAAGGGGCGCTCTCTCTGTCTGCTGTATATGAAAGGGGTTCTCTCTCTGCTGTATATGAAAGGGGCGCTCTCTCTGTCTGCTGTATATGAAAGGGGCGCTCTCTCTGTCTGCTGTATCTGAAAGGGGTGCTCTCTCTCTGCTGTATATGAAAGGGACGCTCTCTGTGTCTGCTGTATATGAAAGGGGCGCTCTCTCTGTCTGCTGTATATGAAAGGGGTGCTCTCTCTCTGTCTGATGTATATGAAAGGGGCGCTCTCTCTCTCTGCTGTATATGAAAGGGGTACTCTCTCTGTCTGCTGTATATGAAAGGGGCGCTCTCTCTGTCTGCTGTATCTGAAAGGGGTGCTCTCTCTCTGCTGTATATGAAAGGGGCGCTCTATCTGTCTGCTGTATATGAAAGGGGTGCTCTCTCTCTGTCTGATGTATATGAAAGGGGTGCTCTCTCTCTGCTGTATATGAAAGGGGTACTCTGTCTGCTGTATCTGAAAGGGGTGCTCTCTCTCTGCTGTATATGAAAGGGACGCTCTCTGTGTCTGCTGTATATGAAAGGGCGCTCTCTCTGTCTGCTGTATCTGAAAGGGGTGCTCTCTCTGTCTGCTGTATATGAAAGGGGTGCTCTCTCTGCTGTATATGAAAGGGACGCTCTCTGTGTCTGCTGTATATGAAAGGGCGCTCTCTCTGTCTGCTGTATCTGAAAGGGGTGCTCTCTATGTCTGCTGTATATGAAAGGGGTTCTCTCTCTGCTGTATATGAAAGAGGCGCTCTCTCTCTCTGCTGTATATGAAAGGGGTACTCTCTCTGTCTGCTGTATATGAAAGGAGTGCTCTCTCTGTCTGCTGTATATGAAAGGGGCGCTCTCTCTGTCTGCTGTATATGAAAGGGGTGCTCTCTCTGTCTGATGTATATGAAAGAGGCGCTCTCTCTCTCTGCTGTATATGAAAGGGGTACTCTCTCTGTCTGCTGTATATGAAAGGGGCGCTCTCTCTGTCTGCTGTATATGAAAGGGGTGCTCTCTCTGTCTGCTGTATCTGAAAGGGGTGCTCTCTCTGTCTGCTGTATATGAAAGGGGTTCTCTCTCTGCTGTATATGAAAGAGGCGCTCTCTCTCTCTGCTGTATATGAAAGGGGTACTCTCTCTGTCTGCTGTATATGAAAGGGGCGCTCTCTCTGTCTGCTGTATATGAAAGGGGTTCTCTCTCTGCTGTATATGAAAGAGGCGCTCTCTCTCTCTGCTGTATATGAAAGGGGTGCTCTCTCTGTCTGCTGTATATGAAAGGGGCGCTCTCTCTGTCTGCTGTATATGAAAGGGGTACTCTCTCTGTCTGCTGTATATGAAAGGGGTGCTCTCTCTGTCTGCTGTATCTGAAAGGGGTGCTCTCTCTGTCTGGTGTATATGACAGGGGTGCTCTCTCTGTATGCTGTATATAAAAGGGGTGCTCTCTCTGTCTGCTGTATATGAAAGGGGTGCTCTCTCTGTCTGCTGTATATGAAAGGGGTGCTCTCTCTGTCTGGTGTATATGACAGGGGTGCTCTCTCTGTATGCTGTATATAAAAGGGGTGCTCTCTCTGTCTGCTGTATATGAAAGGGGCGCTCTCTCTGTCTGCTGTATCTGAAAGGGGTGCTCTCTCTGTCTGCTGTATATGAAAGGGGTGCTCTCTCTCTGCTGTATATGAAAGGGGTGCTCTCTCTCTCTCTGCTGTATATGAAAGGGGCGCTCTCTCTGTCTGCTGTATCTGAAAGGGGTGCTCTCTCTCTGCTGTATATGAAAGGGGTGCTCTCTCTCTCTGCTGTATATGAAAGGGGCGCTCTCTCTGTCTGCTGTATATGAAAGGGGTGCTCTCTCTGTCTGCTGTATATGAAAGGGGTGCTCTCTCTGTCTGATGTATATGAAAGGGGCGCTCTCTCTGTCTGCTGTATCTGAAAGGGGTGCTCTCTCTCTGCTGTATATGAAAGGGGTGCTCTCTCTCTCTGCTGTATATGAAAGGGGCGCTCTCTCTGTCTGCTGTATATGAAAGGGGTGCTCTCTCTGTCTGCTGTATATGAAAGGGGTGCTCTCTCTCTGTCTGATGTATATGAAAGGGGCGCTCTCTCTGTCTGATGTATATGAAAGGGGAGCTCTCTCTATCTGCTGTATTTGAAAGGGGCGCGCTCTCTGTCTGCTGTATATGAAAGGGGTGCTCTCTCTGTCTGCTGTATATGAAAGGGGCGCTCTCTCTGTCTGCTGTATATGAAAGGGGTGCTCTCTCTCTGTCTGATGTATATGAAAGGGGTGCTCTCTCTGTCTGATGTATATGAAAGGGGTGCTCTCTCTGTCTGCTGTATATGAAAGGGGCGCTCTCTCTGTCTGCTGTATCTGAAAGGGGTGCTCTCTCTCTGCTGTATATGAAAGGGACGCTCTCTGTGTCTGCTGTATATGAAAGGGGCGATCTCTGTCTGCTGTATATGAAAGGGGTGCTCTCTCTCTGTCTGCTGTATATGAAAGGGGTGCTCTCTCTGTCTGCTGTATATGAAAGGGGCGCTCTCTCTGTCTGCTGTATCTGAAAGGGGTGCTCTCTCTCTGCTGTATATGAAAGGGACGCTCTCTGTGTCTGCTGTATATGAAAGGGGCGATCTCTGTCTGCTGTATATGAAAGGGGTGCTCTCTCTCTATCTGCTGTATATGAAAGGGGCGCTCTCTCTGTCTGCTGTATATGAAAGGGGCGATCTCTGTCTGCTGTATATGAAAGGGGTGCTCTCTCTCTGTCTGCTGTATATGAAAGGGGTGCTCTCTCTGTCTGTCTGCTGTATATGAAAGGGGTGCTCTCTCTGTCTGTCTGCTGTATATGAAAGGGGTGCTCTCTCTGTCTGCTGTATATGAAAGGGGCGCTCTCTCTCTCTGCTGTATCTGAAAGGGACGCTCTCTCTCTCTGCTGTATATGAAAGGGGCGCTCTCTCTCTGTCTGCTGTATATGAAAGGGGTGCTCTCTCTGTCTGCTGTATCTGAAAGGAGTGCTCTCTCTGTGCTGTATATGAAAGGGGCGCTCTCTCTGTCTGCTGTATATGAAAGGGCGCTCTCTCTGTCTGCTGTATTTGAAAGGGGCGCTCTCTCTGTCTGCTGTATATGAAAGGGGTGCTCCCTCTGTCTGCTGTATATGAAAGGGGCGCTCTCTCTGTCTGCTGTATATGAAAGGGGTGCTCTCACTGCTGTATATGAAAGGGGTGCTCTCTCTCTCTGCTGTATATGAAAGGGGCGCTCTCTCTGTCTGCTGTATCTGAAAGGGGTGCTCTCTCTCTGCTGTATATGAAAGGGGCGCTCTCTGTGTCTGCTGTATATGAAAGGGGCGCTCTCTCTGTCTGCTGTATATGAAAGGGGCGCTCTCTCTGTCTGATGTATATGAAAGGGGTGCTCTCTCTGTCTGCTGTATATGAAAGGGGCGCTCTCTCTGTCTGCTGTATCTGAAAGGGGTGCTCTCTCTGTCTGCTGTATATGAAAGGGGCGCTCTCTCTGTCTGCTGTATATGAAAGGGGCGCTCTCTCTGTCTGCTGTATCTGAAAGGGGTGCTCTCTCTCTGCTGTATATGAAAGGGACGCTCTCTGTGTCTGCTGTATATGAAAGGGGCGCTCTCTCTGTCTGCTGTATATGAAAGGGGTGCTCTCTCTGTCTGCTGTATATGAAAGGGGCGCTCTCTCTCTCTGCTGTATATGAAAGGGGTGCTCTCTCTCTGCTGTATATGAAAGGGGTACTCTCTCTGTCTGCTGTATATGAAAGGGGCGCTCTCTCTGTCTGCTGTATCTGAAAGGGGTGCTCTCTCTCTGCTGTATATGAAAGGGACGCTCTCTGTGTCTGCTGTATATGAAAGGGGCGCTCTATCTTTCTGCTGTATATGAAAGGGGTGCTCTCTCTCTGTCTGATGTATATGAAAGAGGTGCTCTCTCTCTGCTGTATATGAAAGGGGTACTCTCTCTGTCTGCTGTATATGAAAGGGGTGCTCTCTCTGTCTGCTGTATCTGAAAGGGGTGCTCTCTCTCTCTGCTGTATATGAAAGGGGCGCTCTCTCTCTCTGCTGTATATGAAAGGGGTACTCTGTCTGCTGTATATGAAAGGGGCGCTCTCTCTGTCTGCTGTATATGAAAGGGGCGCTCTCTCTGTCTGCTGTATATGAAAGGGGTGCTCTCTCTGTCTGCTGTATCTGAAAGGGGTGCTCTCTCTGTCTGCTGTATATGAAAGGGGTGCTCTCTCTCTGCTGTATATGAAAGGGGTGCTCTCTCTGTCTGCTGTATATTAAAGGGGCGCTCTCTCTGTCTGCTGTATATGAAAGGGGTGCTCTCTCTGTCTGCTGTATATGAAAGGGGTGCTCTCTCTGTCTGCTGTATTTGAAAGGGGCGCTCTCTCTGTCTGCTGTATATGAAAGGGGTACTCTCTCTGTCTGCTGTATATGAAAGGGGCGCTCTCTCTGTCTGCTGTATATGAAAGGGGTACTCTCTCTGTCTGCTGTATATGAAAGGGGTGCTCTCTCTGTCTGCTGTATCTGAAAGGGGTGCTCTCTCTGTCTGCTGTATATGAAAGGGGTTCTCTCTCTGCTGTATATGAAAGAGGCGCTCTCTCTCTCTGCTGTATATGAAAGGGGTACTCTCTCTGTCTGCTGTATATGAAAGGGGCGCTCTCTCTGTCTGCTGTATATGAAAGGGGTGCTCTCTCTGTCTGCTGTATATGAAAGGGGTGCTCTCTCTGTCTGCTGTATATGACAGGGGTGCTCTCTCTGTATGCTGTATATAAAAGGGGTGCTCTCTCTGTCTGCTGTATATGAAAGGGGCGCTCTCTCTGTCTGCTGTATCTGAAAGGGGTGCTCTCTCTGTCTGCTGTATATGAAAGGGGTGCTCTCTCTCTGCTGTATATGAAAGGGGTGCTCTCTCTCTCTGCTGTATATGAAAGGGGCGCTCTCTCTGTCTGCTGTATCTGAAAGGGGTGCTCTCTCTCTGCTGTATATGAAAGGGGTGCTCTCTCTCTCTGCTGTATATGAAAGGGGCGCTCTCTCTGTCTGCTGTATATGAAAGGGGTGCTCTCTCTGTCTGCTGTATATGAAAGGGGTGCTCTCTCTGTCTGCTGTATTTGAAAGGGGCGCTCTCTCTGTCTGCTGTATTTGAAAGGGGCGCTCTCTCTGTCTGCTGTATATGAAAGGGGTGCTCTCTCTGTCTGCTGTATATGAAAGGGGCGCTCTCTCTGTCTGCTGTATATGAAAGGGGTGCTCTCTCTCTGTCTGATGTATATGAAAGGGGCGCTCTCTCTGTCTGATGTATATGAAAGGGGCGCTCTCTCTGTCTGCTGTATATGAAAGGGGCGCTCTCTCTCTGCTGTATCTGAAAGGGGTGCTCTCTCTCTGCTGTATATGAAAGGGACGCTCTCTGTGTCTGCTGTATATGAAAGGGGCGCTCTCTCTGTCTGCTGTATATGAAAGGGGCGATCTCTGTCTGCTGTATATGAAAGGGGTGCTCTCTCTCTGTCTGCTGTATATGAAAGGGGTGCTCTCTCTGTCTGTCTGCTGTATATGAAAGGGGTGCTCTCTCTGTCTGTCTGCTGTATATGAAAGGGGTGCTCTCTCTGTCTGTCTGCTGTATATGAAAGGGGTGCTCTCTCTGTCTGCTGTATATGAAAGGGGCGCTCTCTCTCTCTGCTGTATCTGAAAGGGACGCTCTCTCTCTCTGCTGTATATGAAAGGGGCGCTCTCTCTCTGTCTGCTGTATATGAAAGGGGTGCTCTCTCTGTCTGCTGTATCTGAAAGGAGTGCTCTCTCTGTGCTGTATATGAAAGGGGCGCTCTCTCTGTCTGCTGTATATGAAAGGGCGCTCTCTCTGTCTGCTGTATTTGAAAGGGGCGCTCTCTCTGTCTGCTGTATATGAAAGGGGTGCTCCCTCTGTCTGCTGTATATGAAAGGGGCGCTCTCTCTGTCTGCTGTATATGAAAGGGGTGCTCTCTCTGTCTGCTGTATATGAAAGGGGTGCTCTCTCTCTCTGCTGTATATGAAAGGGGCGCTCTCTCTGTCTGCTGTATCTGAAAGGGGTGCTCTCTCTCTGCTGTATATGAAAGGGGCGCTCTCTGTGTCTGCTGTATATGAAAGGGGCGCTCTCTCTGTCTGCTGTATATGAAAGGGGCGCTCTCTCTGTCTGATGTATATGAAAGGGGTGCTCTCTCTGTCTGCTGTATATGAAAGGGGCGCTCTCTCTGTCTGCTGTATCTGAAAGGGGTGCTCTCTCTGTCTGCTGTATATGAAAGGGGCGCTCTCTCTGTCTGCTGTATATGAAAGGGGCGCTCTCTCTGTCTGCTATATATGAAAGGGGCGCTCTCTCTGTCTGCTGTATATGAAAGGGGCGCTCTCTCTGTCTGCTGTATCTGAAAGGGGTGCTCTCTCTCTGCTGTATATGAAAGGGACGCTCTCTGTGTCTGCTGTATATGAAAGGGGTGCTCTCTCTCTGTCTGATGTATATGAAAGGGGCGCTCTCTCTCTCTGCTGTATATGAAAGGGGTACTCTCTCTGTCTGCTGTATATGAAAGGGGCGCTCTCTCTGTCTGCTGTATCTGAAAGGGGTGCTCTCTCTCTGCTGTATATGAAAGGGACGCTCTCTGTCTGCTGTATATGAAAGGGGCGCTCTATCTTTCTGCTGTATATGAAAGGGGTGCTCTCTCTCTGTCTGATGTATATGAAAGAGGTGCTCTCTCTCTGCTGTATATGAAAGGGGTGCTCTCTCTCTGCTGTATATGAAAGGGGCGCTCTCTCTGTCTGCTGTATCTGAAAGGTGTGCTCTCTCTGTCTGCTGTATATGAAAGGGGCGCTCTCTCTGTCTGCTGTATCTGAAAGGGGTGCTCTCTCTCTGCTGTATATGAAAGGGACGCTCTCTGTCTGCTGTATATGAAAGGGGCGCTCTATCTTTCTGCTGTATATGAAAGGGGTGCTCTCTCTCTGTCTGCTGTATATGAAAGGGGTACTCTCTCTCTGTCTGCTGTATATGAAAGGGGCGCTCTCTCTGTCTGCTGTATCTGAAAGGGGTGCTCTCTCTGTGCTGTATATGAAAGGGACGCTCTCTGTGTCTGCTGTATATGAAAGGGCGCTCTCTCTGTCTGCTGTATCTGAAAGGGGTGCTCTCTCTGTCTGCTGTATATGAAAGGGGCGCTCTCTCTGTCTGCTGTATATGAAAGGGGCGCTCTCTGTGTCTGCTGTATATGAAAGGGGTGCTCTCTCTGTCTGCTGTATATGAAAGGGGTGCTCTCTCTGTCTGCTGTATCTGAAAGGGGTGCTCTCTCTGTCTGCTGTATATGAAAGGGGTGCTCTCTCTCTGCTGTATATGAAAGGGGTGCTCTCTCTCTCTCTGCTGTATATGAAAGGGGCGCTCTTTCTGTCTGCTGTATCTGAAAGGGGTGCTCTCTCTCTGCTGTATATGAAAGGGGTGCTCTCTCTCTCTGCTGTATATGAAAGGGGCGCTCTCTCTGTCTGCTGTATATGAAAGGGGTGCTCTCTCTGTCTGCTGTATATGAAAGGGGTGCTCTCTCTGTCTGCTGTATTTGAAAGGGGCGCTCTCTCTGTCTGCTGTATATGAAAGGGGTGCTCTCTCTGTCTGCTGTATATGAAAGGGGCGCTCTCTCTGTCTGCTGTATATGAAAGGGGCGCTCTCTCTGTCTGCTATATATGAAAGGGGCGCTCTCTCTGTCTGCTGTATATGAAAGGGGTGCTCTCTCTGTCTGCTGTATATGAAAGGGGCGCTCTCTCTGTCTGCTGTATCTGAAAGGTGTGCTCTCTCTGTCTGCTGTATATGAAAGGGGCGCTCTCTCTGTCTGCTGTATCTGAAAGGGGTGCTCTCTCTGTCTGCTGTATATGAAAGGGGCGCTCTCTCTGTCTGCTGTATATGAAAGGGGCGCTCTCTCTGTCTGCTGTATATGAAAGGGGCGCTCTCTCTGTCTGCTGTATATGAAAGGGGTGCTCTCTCTCTGTCTGATGTATATGAAAGGGGTGCTCTCTCTCTGTCTGCTGTATATGAAAGGGGCGCTCTCTCTCTGTCTGATGTATATAAAAGGGGCGCTCTCTCTCTCTGCTGTATATGAAAGGGGTACTCTCTCTATCTGCTGTATATGAAAGGGGTGCTCTCTCTGTCTGCTGTATATGAAAGGGGCGCTCTCTCTGTCTGCTGTATATGAAAGAGGTGCTCTCTCTGTCTGCTGTATCTGAAAGGGGTGCTCTCTCTCTGCTGTATATGAAAGGGACGCTCTCTGTGTCTGCTGTATATGAAAGGAGCGCTCTCTCTGTCTGCTGTATATGAAAGGGGCGCTCTCTCTGTCTGCTGTATATGAAAGGGGTGCTCTCTCTCTGTCTGATGTATATGAAAGGGGTGCTCTCTCTCTCTGCTGTATATGAAAGGGGCGCTCTCTCTGTCTGCTGTATATGAAAGGGACGCTCTCTGTGTCTGCTGTATATGAAAGGGGTGCTCTCTCTCTCTGCTGTATATGAAAGGGGTACTCTCTCTGTCTGCTGTATAAGAAAGGGGTGCTCTCTCTGTCTGCTGTATCTGAAAGGGGTGCTCTCTCTCTGCTGTATATGAAAGGGGCGCTCTCTGTGTCTGCTGTATCTGAAAGGGGTGCTCTCTCTGTCTGCTGTATATGAAAGGGGTTCTCTCTCTGCTGTATATGAAAGGGGTACTCTGTCTGCTGTATATGAAAGGGGTACTCTGTCTGCTGTATATGAAAGGGGTGCTCTGTCTGCTGTATATGAAAGGGGTGCTCTCTCTGTCTGCTGTATATGAAAGGGGTGCTCTCTCTCTGCTGTATATGAAAGGGGTGCTCTCTCTCTGCTGTATATGAAAGGGGTGCTCTCTCTGTCTTCTGTATATGAAAGGGGCGCTCTCTCTGTCTGCTGTATATGAAAGGGGCGCTCTCTCTGTCTGCTGTATATGAAAGGGGTGCTCTCTCTCTGTCTGATGTATATGAAAGGGGTGCTCTCTCTCTGCTGTATATGAAAGGGGTGCTCTCTCTGTCTGATGTATATGAAAGGGGTGCTCTCTCTGTCTGCTGTATGTGAAAGGGGCGCTCTCTCTGTCTGCTGTTTCTGAAAGGGGTGCTCTCTCTGTCTGCTGTATATGAAAGGGGCGCTCTCTCTGTCTGATGTATATGAAAGGGGTGCTCTCTCTGTCTGATGTATATGAAAGGGGCGCTCTCTCTGTCTGCTGTTTCTGAAAGGGGTGCTCTCTCTGTCTGCTGTATATGAAAGGGGCGCTCTCTCTGTCTGCTGTATATGAAAGGGGCGCACTCTCTGTCTGCTGTATCTGAAAGGGGTGCTCTCTCTCTGCTGTATATGAAAGGGACGCTCTCTGTGTCTGCTGTATATGAAAGGGGCGCTCTCTCTGTCTGATGTATATGAAAGGGGCGCTCTCTCTCTCTGCTGTATATGAAAGGGGTACTCTCTCTGTCTGCTGTATATGAAAGGGGCGCTCTCTCTGTCTGCTGTATCTGAAAGGGGTGCTCTCTCTCTGCTGTATATGAAAGGGACGCTCTCTGTGTATGCTGTATATGAAAGGGGCGCTCTCTCTGTCTGCTGTATATGAAAGGGGTGCTCTCTCTGTCTGCTGTATATGAAAGGGGTGCTCTCTCTGCTGTATCTGAAAGGGGTGCTCTCTCTGTCTGCTGTATATGAAAGGGGCGCTCTCTCTGTCTGCTGTATATTAAAGGGGTACTCTCTCTCTCTGCTGTATATGAAAGGGGTACTCTCTCTCTCTCTGCTGTATATGAAAGGGGTGCTCTCTCTGTCTGCTGTATATGAAAGGGGTGCTCTCTCTGTCTGCTGTATATGAAAGGGGCGCTCTCTCTGTCTGCTGTATATGAAAGGGGTGCTCTCTCTGTCTGATGTATATGAAAGGGGCGCTCTCTCTCTCTGCTGTATATGAAAGGGGTACTCTCTCTGTCTGCTGTATATGAAAGGGGCGCTCTCTCTGTCTGCTGTATCTGAAAGGGGTGCTCTCTCTCTGCTGTATATGAAAGGGACGCTCTCTGTGTATGCTGTATATGAAAGGGGCGCTCTCTCTGTCTGATGTATATGAAAGGGGTGCTCTCTCTCTCTGCTGTATATGAAAGGGGTACTCTCTCTGTCTGCTGTATATGAAAGGGGTGCTCTCTCTGTCTGCTGTATATGAAAGGGGTGCTCTCTCTCTGCTGTATATGAAAGGGGTGCTCTCTCTGTCTGCTGTATATGAAAGGGGCGCTCTCTCTGTCTGCTGTATATGAAAGGGGCGCTCTCTCTGTCTGATGTATATGAAAGGGGTGCTCTCTCTGTCTGCTGTATATGAAAGGGGTGCTCTCTCTGCTGTATCTGAAAGGGGTGCTCTCTCTGTCTGCTGTATATGAAAGGGGCGCTCTCTCTATCTGCTGTATATGAAAGGGGTACTCTCTCTCTCTGCTGTATATGAAAGGGGTACTCTCTCTCTGCTGTATATGAAAGGGGTGCTCTCTCTGTCTGCTGTATATGAAAGGGGTGCTCTCTCTGTCTGCTGTATATGAAAGGGGCGCTCTCTCTGTCTGCTGTATATGAAAGGGGTGCTCTCTCTCTGTCTGATGTATATGAAAGGGGCGCTCTCTCTCTCTGCTGTATATGAAAGGGGTACTCTCTCTGTCTGCTGTATATGAAAGGGGCGCTCTCTCTGTCTGCTGTATCTGAAAGGGGTGCTCTCTCTCTCTGCTGTATATGAAAGGGACGCTCTCTGTGTATGCTGTATATGAAAGGGGCGCTCTCTCTGTCTGATGTATATGAAAGGGGTGCTCTCTCTCTCTGCTGTATATGAAAGGGGTACTCTCTCTGTCTGCTGTATATGAAAGGGGTGCTCTCTCTGTCTGCTGTATCTGAAAGGGGTGCTCTCTCTGTCTACTGTATATGAAAGGGGTACTCTCTCTGTCTGATGTATATGAAAGGGGTGCTCTCTCTGTCTGCTGTATCTGAAAGGGGCGCTCTCTCTGTCTGCTGTATATGAAAGGGGTACTCTCTCTGTCTGATGTATATGAAAGGGGTGCTCTCTCTGTCTGCTGTATCTGAAAGGGGTGCTCTCTCTGTCTGCTGTATATGAAAGGGGCGCTCTCTCTGTCAGCTGTATATGAAAGGGGTGTTCTCTCTGCTGTATCTGAAAGGGGTGCTCTCTCTGTCTGCTGTATATGAAAGGGGCGCTCTCTCTGTCTGCTGTATATGAAAGGGGTACTCTCTCTCTCTGCTGTATATGAAAGGGGCGCTCTCTCTGTCTGCTGTATATGAAAGGGGTGCTCTCTCTGTCTGCTGTATATGAAAGGGGTGCTCTCTCTGCTGTATCTGAAAGGGGTGCTCTCTCTGTCTGCTGTATATGAATGGGGCGCTCTCTCTGTCTGCTGTATATGAAAGGGGTACTCTCTCTCTCTGCTGTATATGAAAGGGGTACTCTCTCTCTCTGCTGTATATGAAAGGGGTGCTCTCTCTGTCTGCTGTATATGAAAGGGGTGCTCTCTCTCTGTCTGTCTGCTGTATATGAAAGGGGTGCTCTCTCTCTGTCTGTCTGCTGTATATGAAAGGGGTGCTCTCTCTCTGTCTGATGTATATGAAAGGGGCGCTCTCTCTCTCTGCTGTATATGAAAGGGGTACTCTCTCTGTCTGCTGTATATGAAAGGGGCGCTCTCTCTGTCTGCTGTATCTGAAAGGGGTGCTCTCTCTCTGCTGTATATGAAAGGGACGCTCTCTGTGTATGCTGTATATGAAAGGGGCGCTCTCTCTGTCTGATGTATATGAAAGGGGTGCTCTCTCTCTCTGCTGTATATGAAAGGGGTACTCTCTCTGTCTGCTGTATATGAAAGGGGTGCTCTCTCTGTCTGCTGTATATGAAAGGGGTGCTCTCTCTGTCTACTGTATATGAAAGGGGTACTCTCTCTGTCTGATGTATATGAAAGGGGTGCTCTCTCTGTCTGCTGTATATGAAAGGGGTACTCTCTCTGTCTGATGTATATGAAAGGGGTGCTCTCTCTGTCTGCTGTATATGAAAGGGGCGCTCTCTCTGTCTGCTGTATATTAAAGGGGTACTCTCTCTCTCTGCTGTATATGAAAGGGGTACTCTCTCTCTCTGCTGTATATGAAAGGGGTGCTCTCTCTGTCTGCTGTATATGAAAGGGGTGCTCTCTCTATCTGCTGTATATGAAAGGGGCGCTCTCTCTGTCTGCTGTATATGAAAGGGGTGCTCTCTCTGTCTGATGTATATGAAAGGGGCGCTCTCTCTCTCTGCTGTATATGAAAGGGGTACTCTCTCTGTCTGCTGTATATGAAAGGGGCGCTCTCTCTGTCTGCTGTATCTGAAAGGGGTGCTCTCTCTCTGCTGTATATGAAAGGGACGCTCTCTGTGTATGCTGTATATGAAAGGGGCGCTCTCTCTGTCTGATGTATATGAAAGGGGTGCTCTCTCTCTCTGCTGTATATGAAAGGGGTACTC
The DNA here is from genome assembly GCF_028390025.1 of Pseudophryne corroboree. NCBI lineage: Eukaryota > Metazoa > Chordata > Amphibia > Anura > Myobatrachidae > Pseudophryne > Pseudophryne corroboree. The sequence continues at coordinate 1,320,737 of NW_026967473.1, read as the reverse complement.
TCTCTGTCTGCTGTATATGAAAGGGGCGCTCTCTCTGTCTGCTGTATATGAAAGGGGTGCTCTCTCTGTCTGCTGTATATGAAAGGGGTGCTCTCTCTCTGCTGTATATGAAAGGGGTGCTCTCTCTGTCTGCTGTATATGAAAGGGGCGCTCTCTCTGTCTGCTGTATATGAAAGGGGCGCTCTCTCTGTCTGATGTATGTGAAAGGGGTGCTCTCTCTGTCTGCTGTATATGAAAGGGGTGCTCTCTCTGCTGTATCTGAAAGGGGTGCTCTCTCTGTCTGCTGTATATGAAAGGGGCGCTCTCTCTATCTGCTGTATATGAAAGGGGTACTCTCTCTCTCTGCTGTATATGAAAGGGGTACTCTCTCTCTGCTGTATATGAAAGGGGTGCTCTCTCTGTCTGCTGTATATGAAAGGGGTGCTCTCTCTGTCTGCTGTATATGAAAGGGGCGCTCTCTCTGTCTGCTGTATATGAAAGGGGTGCTCTCTCTGTCTGATGTATATGAAAGGGGCGCTCTCTCTGTCTGCTGTATCTGAAAGGGGTGCTCTCTCTCTGCTGTATATGAAAGGGACGCTCTCTGTGTATGCTGTATATGAAAGGGGCGCTCTCTCTGTCTGATGTATATGAAAGGGGTGCTCTCTCTCTCTGCTGTATATGAAAGGGGTACTCTCTCTGTCTGCTGTATATGAAAGGGGTGCTCTCTCTGTCTGCTGTATCTGAAAGGGGTGCTCTCTCTGTCTACTGTATATGAAAGGGGTACTCTCTCTGTCTGATGTATATGAAAGGGGTGCTCTCTCTGTCTGCTGTATCTGAAAGGGGCGCTCTCTCTGTCTGCTGTATATGAAAGGGGTACTCTCTCTGTCTGATGTATATGAAAGGGGTGCTCTCTCTGTCTGCTGTATCTGAAAGGGGTGCTCTCTCTGTCTGCTGTATATGAAAGGGGCGCTCTCTCTGTCAGCTGTATATGAAAGGGGTGTTCTCTCTGCTGTATCTGAAAGGGGTGCTCTCTCTGTCTGCTGTATATGAAAGGGGCGCTCTCTCTGTCTGCTGTATATGAAAGGGGTACTCTCTCTCTCTGCTGTATATGAAAGGGGCGCTCTCTCTGTCTGCTGTATATGAAAGGGGTGCTCTCTCTGTCTGCTGTATATGAAAGGGGTGCTCTCTCTGCTGTATCTGAAAGGGGTGCTCTCTCTGTCTGCTGTATATGAATGGGGCGCTCTCTCTGTCTGCTGTATATGAAAGGGGTACTCTCTCTCTCTGCTGTATATGAAAGGGGTACTCTCTCTCTCTGCTGTATATGAAAGGGGTGCTCTCTCTGTCTGCTGTATATGAAAGGGGTGCTCTCTCTCTGTCTGTCTGCTGTATATGAAAGGGGCGCTCTCTCTCTCTGCTGTATATGAAAGGGGTACTCTCTCTGTCTGCTGTATATGAAAGGGGCGCTCTCTCTGTCTGCTGTATCTGAAAGGGGTGCTCTCTCTCTGCTGTATATGAAAGGGACGCTCTCTGTGTATGCTGTATATGAAAGGGGCGCTCTCTCTGTCTGATGTATATGAAAGGGGTGCTCTCTCTCTCTGCTGTATATGAAAGGGGTACTCTCTCTGTCTGCTGTATATGAAAGGGGTGCTCTCTCTGTCTGCTGTATATGAAAGGGGCGCTCTCTCTGTCTGATGTATATGAAAGGGGTGCTCTCTCTGTCTGCTGTATCTGAAAGGGGCGCTCTCTCTGTCTGCTGTATATGAAAGGGGTACTCTCTCTGTCTGATGTATATGAAAGGGGTGCTCTCTCTGTCTGCTGTATCTGAAAGGGGTGCTCTCTCTATCTGCTGTATATGAAAGGGGTGATCTCTCTGTCTGCTGTATATGAAAGGGGTGCTCTCTCTGTCTGCTGTATATGAAAGGGGTGATCTCTCTGTCTGCTGTATATGAAAGGGGTGCTCTCTCTGTCTGCTGTATATGAAAGGGGCGCTCTCTCTGTCTGCTGTATATGAAAGGGGTGCTCTCTCTGTCTGCTGTATATGAAAGGGGCGCTCTCTCTGTCAGCTGTATATGAAAGGGGTGTTCTCTCTGCTGTATCTGAAAGGGGTGCTCTCTCTGTCTGCTGTATATGAAAGGGGCGCTCTCTCTGTCTGCTGTATATGAAAGGGGTACTCTCTCTCTCTGCTGTATATGAAAGGGGCGCTCTCTCTGTCTGCTGTATATGAAAGGGGTGCTCTCTCTGTCTGCTGTATATGAAAGGGGTGCTCTCTCTGCTGTATCTGAAAGGGGTGCTCTCTCTGTCTGCTGTATATGAAAGGGGTACTCTCTCTCTCTGCTGTATATGAAAGGGGCGCTCTCTCTGTCTGCTGTATATGAAAGGGGTGCTCTCTCTCTGTCTGCTGTATATGAAAGGGGTGCTCTCTCTCTGTCTGATGTATATGAAAGGGGCGCTCTCTCTCTCTGCTGTATATGAAAGGGGTACTCTCTCTGTCTGCTGTATATGAAAGGGGCGCTCTCTCTGTCTGCTGTATCTGAAAGGGGTGCTCTCTCTCTGCTGTATATGAAAGGGACGCTCTCTGTGTATGCTGTATATGAAAGGGGCGCTCTCTCTGTCTGATGTATATGAAAGGGGTGCTCTCTCTCTCTGCTGTATATGAAAGGGGTACTCTCTCTGTCTGCTGTATATGAAAGGGGTGCTCTCTCTGTCTGCTGTATCTGAAAGGGGTGCTCTCTCTGTCTGCTGTATCTGAAAGGGGTGCTCTCTCTGTCTGCTGTATATGAAAGGGGTGCTCTCTCTGTCTACTGTATATGAAAGGGGTACTCTCTCTGTCTGATGTATATGAAAGGGGTGCTCTCTCTGTCTGCTGTATATGAAAGGGGTACTCTCTCTGTCTGATGTATATGAAAGGGGTGCTCTCTCTGTCTGCTGTATCTGAAAGGGGTGCTCTCTCTGTCTGCTGTATATGAAAGGGGTGCTCTCTCTGTCTGCTGTATATGAAAGGGGTGCTCTCTCTGTCTGTTGTATATGAAAGGATGCTCTCTCTGTCTGCTGTATATGAAAGGGGTGCTCTCTCTGTCTGCTGTATATGAAAGGGGCGCTCTCTCTGTCTGCTGTATATGAAAGGGGTGCTCTCTCTGTCTGCTGTATATGAAAGGGGCGCTCTCTCTGTCAGCTGTTTCTGAAAGGGGTGCTCTCTCTGTCTGATGTATATGAAAGGGGTGCTCTCTCTGTCTGCTGTATATGAAAGGGGCGCTCTCTCTGTCTGCTGTTTCTGAAAGGGGTGCTCTCTCTGTCTGCTGTATATGAAAGGGGCGCTCTCTCTGTCTGCTGTATCTGAAAGGTGTGCTCTCTCTGTCTGCTGTATATGAAAGGGGCGCTCTCTCTGTCTGCTGTATCTGAAAGGGGTGCTCTCTCTGTCTGCTGTATATGAAAGGGGCGCTCTCTCTGTCTGCTGTATATGAAAGGGGCGCTCTCTCTGTCTGCTGTATATGAAAGGGGTGCTCTCTCTCTGTCTGATGTATATGAAAGGGGCGCTCTCTCTCTCTGCTGTATATGAAAGGGGTACTCTCTCTATCTGCTGTATATGAAAGGGGCGCTCTCTCTGTCTGCTGTATATGAAAGGGGTGCTCTCTCTCTGTCTGATGTATATGAAAGGGGCGCTCTCTCTCTCTGCTGTATATGAAAGGGGTACTCTCTCTGTCTGCTGTATATGAAAGGGGCGCTCTCTCTGTCTGCTGTATCTGAAAGGGGTGCTCTCTCTCTGCTGTATATGAAAGGGACGCTCTCTGTGTATGCTGTATATGAAAGGGGTGCTCTCTCTGTCTGCTGTATATGAAAGGAGTGCTCTCTCTCTCTGCTGTATATGAAAGGGGTGCTCTCTCTGTCTGCTGTATATGAAAGGGGCGCTCTCTCTGACTGCTGTATATGAAAGGGGTGCTCTCTCTGTCTGCTGTATCTGAAAGGGGTGCTCTCTCTATCTGCTGTATATGAAAGGGGCGCTCTCTCTGTCTGCTGTATATGAAAGGGGTGCTCTCTCTGTCTGCTGTATATAAAAGGGGTGATCTCTCTGTCTGCTGTATATGAAAGGGGTGCTCTCTCTGTCTGCTGTATATGAAAGGGGTGCTCTCTCTGTCTGCTGTATATGAAAGGGGTGATCTTTCTGTCTGCTGTATATGAAAGGGGTGCTCTCTCTGTCTGCTGTATATGAAAGGGGCGCTCTCTCTGTCTGCTGTATATGAAAGGGGCGCTCTCTCTGTCTGCTGTATATGAAAGGGGTGCTCTCTCTGTCTGCTGTATATGAAAGGGGCGCTCTCTCTGTCTGCTGTATATGAAAGGGGCGCTCTCTCTGTCTGCTGTATATGAAAGGGGTGCTCTCTCTGTCTGCTGTATATGAAAGGGGCGCTCTCTCTGTCTGCTGTATATGAAAGGGGTGCTCTCTCTGTCTGCTGTATATGAAAGGGGCGCTCTCTCTGTCTGCTGTATATGAAAGGGGCGCTCTCTCTGTCTGCTGTATATGAAAGGGGTGCTCTCTCTGTCTGCTGTATATGAAAGGGGTGCTCTCTCTGTCTGCTGTATATGAAAGGGGTGCTCTCTCTGTCTGTTGTATATGAAAGGATGCTCTTTCTGTCTGCTGTATATGAAAGGGGTGCTCTCTCTGTCTGCTGTATATGAAAGGGGTGCTCTCTCTGTCTGCTGTATATGAAAGGGGTGCTCTCTCGGTCTGCTGTATATGAAAGGGGTGCTCTCTCTGTCTGCTGTATATGAAAGGGGTGCTCTCTCTCTCTCTGCTGTATCTGAAAGGGGTGCTCTCTCTGTCTGCTGTATATGAAAGGGGTGCTCTCTCGCTCTCTCTGCTGTATCTGAAAGGAGTGCTCTCTCTGTGCTGTATATGAAAGGGGCGCTCTCTCTGTCTGCTGTATATGAAAGGGCGCTCTCTCTGTCTGCTGTATATGAAAGGGGTGCTCTCTCTCTCTCTGCTGTATCTGAAAGGGGTGCTCTCTCTGTCTGCTGTATATGAAAGGGGTGCTCTCTCTGTCTGCTGTATATGAAAGGGGTGCTCTCTCTGTCTGCTGTATATGAAAGGGGCGCTCTGTCTGCTGTATATGAAAGGGGTGATCTCTCTGTCTGCTGTATTTGAAAGGGGCGCTCTCTCTGTCTGCTGTATATGAAAGGGGCGCTCTCTCTGTCTGCTGTATATGAAAGGGCGCTCTCTCTGTCTGCTGTATTTGAAAGGGGCGCTCTCTCTGTCTGCTGTATATGAAAGGGGCGCTCTCTCTGTCTGCTGTATCTGAAAGGGGTGCTCTCTCTCTGCTGTATATGAAAGGGACGCTCTCTGTGTATGCTGTATATGAAAGGGGTGCTCTCTCTGTCTGCTGTATATGAAAGGGGTGCTCTCTCTGTCTGCTGTATATGAAAGGGGCGCTCTCTCTGTCTGCTGTATATGAAAGGGGTGCTCTCTCTGTCTGCTGTATATGAAAGGGGCGCTCTCTCTGTCAGCTGTTTCTGAAAGGGGTGCTCTCTCTGTCTGATGTATATGAAAGGGGTGCTCTCTCTGTCTGCTGTATATGAAAGGGGCGCTCTCTCTGTCTGCTGTTTCTGAAAGGGGTGCTCTCTCTATCTGCTGTATATGAAAGGGGCGCTCTCTCTGTCTGCTGTATCTGAAAGGTGTGCTCTCTCTGTCTGCTGTATATGAAAGGGGCGCTCTCTCTGTCTGCTGTATCTGAAAGGGGTGCTCTCTCTGTCTGCTGTATATGAAAGGGGCGCTCTCTCTGTCTGCTCTGCTGTATATGAAAGGGGCGCTCTCTCTGTCTGCTGTATATGAAAGGGGTGCTCTCTCTCTGTCTGATGTATATGAAAGGGGCGCTCTCTCTCTCTGCTGTATATGAAAGGGGTACTCTCTCTATCTGCTGTATATGAAAGGGGCGCTCTCTCTGTCTGCTGTATATGAAAGGGGTGCTCTCTCTCTGTCTGATGTATATGAAAGGGGCGCTCTCTCTCTCTGCTGTATATGAAAGGGGTACTCTCTCTGTCTGCTGTATATGAAAGGGGCGCTCTCTCTGTCTGCTGTATCTGAAAGGGGTGCTCTCTCTCTGCTGTATATGAAAGGGACGCTCTCTGTGTATGCTGTATATGAAAGGGGTGCTCTCTCTGTCTGCTGTATATGAAAGGAGTGCTCTCTCTCTCTGCTGTATATGAAAGGGGTGCTCTCTCTGTCTGCTGTATATGAAAGGGGCGCTCTCTCTGACTGCTGTATATGAAAGGGGTGCTCTCTCTGTCTGCTGTATCTGAAAGGGGTGCTCTCTCTATCTGCTGTATATGAAAGGGGCGCTCTCTCTGTCTGCTGTATATGAAAGGGGTGCTCTCTCTGTCTGCTGTATATAAAAGGGGTGATCTCTCTGTCTGCTGTATATGAAAGGGGTGCTCTCTCTGTCTGCTGTATATGAAAGGGGTGCTCTCTCTGTCTGCTGTATATGAAAGGGGTGATCTTTCTGTCTGCTGTATATGAAAGGGGTGCTCTCTCTGTCTGCTGTATATGAAAGGGGCGCTCTCTGTCTCTCTGCTGTATATGAAAGGGGCGCTCTCTCTGTCTGCTGTATATGAAAGGGGTGCTCTCTCTGTCTGCTGTATATGAAAGGGGTGATCTCTCTGTCTGCTGTATATGAAAGGGGTGCTCTCTCTGTCTGCTGTATATGAAAGGGGTGCTCTCTCTGTCTGTTGTATATGAAAGGATGCTCTCTCTGTCTGCTGTATATGAAAGGGGTGCTCTCTCTGTCTGCTGTATATGAAAGGGGTGCTCTCTCTGTCTGCTGTATATGAAAGGGGTGCTCTCTCGGTCTGCTGTATATGAAAGGGGTGCTCTCTCTGTCTGCTGTATATGAAAGGGGTGCTCTCTCTCTCTCTGCTGTATCTGAAAGGGGTGCTCTCTCTGTCTGCTGTATATGAAAGGGGTGCTCTCTCGCTCTCTCTGCTGTATCTGAAAGGAGTGCTCTCTCTGTGCTGTATATGAAAGGGGCGCTCTCTCTGTCTGCTGTATATGAAAGGGCGCTCTCTCTGTCTGCTGTATTTGAAAGGGGCGCTCTCTCTGTCTGCTGTATATGAAAGGGGTGCTCTCTCTGTCTGCTGTATATGAAAGGGGTGCTCTCTCTGTCTGCTGTATATGAAAGGGGCGCTCTCTCTGTCTGCTGTATATGAAAGGGGTGATCTCTCTGTCTGCTGTATTTGAAAGGGGCGCTCTCTCTGTCTGCTGTATATGAAAGGGGCGCTCTCTCTGTCTGCTGTATATGAAAGGGCGCTCTCTCTGTCTGCTGTATTTGAAAGGGGCGCTCTCTCTGTCTGCTGTATATGAAAGGGGTGCTCTCTCTGTTTGCTGTATATGAAAGGGGTGCTCTCTCTGTCTGCTGTATATGAAAGGGGTGCTCTCTCTGTCTGCTGTATATGAAAGGGGTGCTCTCTCTCTCTGCTGTATATGAAAGGGGCGCTCTCTCTGTCTGCTGTATCTGAAAGGGGTGCTCTCTCTATCTGCTGTATATGAAAGGGGCGCTCTCTCTGTCTGATGTATATGAAAGGGGTGCTCTCTCTGTCTGCGGTATATGAAAGGGGCGCTCTGTCTGTCTGCTGTATCTGAAAGGGGTGCTCTCTCTGTCTGCTGTATATGAAAGGGGTGCTCTCTGTCTGCTGTATATGAAAGGGGCGCTCTCTGTGTCTGCTGTATATGAAAGGGGCGCTCTCTCTGTCTGCTGTATATGAAAGGGGCGCTCTCTCTGTCTGATGTATATGAAAGGGGTGCTCTCTCTGTCTGCTGTATATGAAAGGGGCGCTCTGTCTGTCTGCTGTATCTGAAAGGGGTGCTCTCTCTGTCTGCTGTATATGAAAGGGGCGCTCTCTCTGTCTGCTGTATATGAAAGGGGCGCTCTCTCTGTCTGCTGCATCTGAAAGGGGTGCTCTGTCTCTGCTGTATATGAAAGGGACGCTCTCTGTGTCTGCTGTATATGAAAGGGACGCTCTCTGTGTCTGCTGTATATGAAAGGGGTGCTCTCTCTGTCTGCTGTATATGAAAGGGGTGCTCTCTCTCTGTCTGCTGTATATGAAAGGAGTGCTCTCTCTCTCTGCTGTATATGAAAGGGGTGCTCTCTCTGTCTGCTGTATATGAAAGGGGCGCTCTCTCTGTCTGCTGTATCTGAAAGGGGTGCTCTCTCTGTCTGCTGTATATGAAAGGGGTGCTCTCTCTGTCTGCTGTATATGAAAGGGGTGCTCTCTCTGTCTGCTGTATATGAAAGGGGTGATCTCTCTGTCTGCTGTATATGAAAGGGGTGCTCTCTCTGTCTGCTGTATATGAAAGGGGTGCTCTCTCTGACTGCTGTATATGAAAGGGGTGCTCTCTCTGTCTGCTGTATATGAAAGGGGTGCTCTCTCTGTCTGCTGTATATGAAAGGGGTGCTCTCTCTGTCTGCTGTATATGAAAGGGGTGCTCTCTCGGTCTGCTGTATATGAAAGGGGTGCTCTCTCTGTCTGCTGTATATGAAAGGGGTGCTCTCTCTCTCTCTGCTGTATCTGAAAGGGGTGCTCTCTCTGTCTGCTGTATATGAAAGGGGTGCTCTCTCTCTCTCTGCTGTATCTGAAAGGAGTGCTCTCTCTGTGCTGTATATGAAAGGGGCGCTCTCTCTGTCTGCTGTATATGAAAGGGCGCTCTCTCTGTCTGCTGTATTTGAAAGGGGCGCTCTCTCTGTCTGCTGTATATGAAAGGGGTGCTCTCTCTGTCTGATGTATATGAAAGGGGCGCTCTCTCTGTCTGCTGTATCTGAAAGGTGTGCTCTCTCTGTCTGCTGTATATGAAAGGGGTGCTCTCTCTGTCTGCTGTATATGAAAGGGGTGCTCTCTCTCTCTGCTGTATATGAAAGGGGTGCTCTCTCTCTCTGCTGTATATGAAAGGGGCGCTCTCTCTGTCTGCTGTATCTGAAAGTGGTGCTCTCTCTCTGCTGTATATGAAAGGGGCGCTCTCGGTGTCTGCTGTATATGAAAGGGGCGCTCTCTCTGTCTGCTGTATATGAAAGGGGCGCTCTCTCTGTCTGATGTATATGAAAGGGGTGCTCTCTCTGTCTGCTGTATCTGAAAGGGGTGCTCTCTCTGTCTGCTGTATATGAAAGGGGCGCTCTCTCTGTCTGCTGTATATGAAAGGGGTTCTCTCTCTGTCTGCTGTATATGAAAGGGGCGCTCTCTCTGTCTGCTGTATATGAAAGGGGCGCTCTCTCTGTCTGCTGTATATGAAAGGGGCGCTCTCTCTGTCTGCTGCATCTGAAAGGGGTGCTCTCTCTCTGCTGTATATGAAAGGGGCGCTCTCTGTGTCTGCTGTATATGAAAGGGGCGCTCTCTCTCTCTGTCTGATGTATATGAAAGGGGCGCTCTCTCTGTCTGCTGTATATGAAAGGGGCTCTCTCTCTGTCTGCTGTATATGAAAGGGGCGCTCTCTCTGTCTGCTGTATATGAAAGGGGCGCTCTCTCTGTCTGCTGTATATGAAAGGGGCGCTCTCTCTGTCTGCTGCATCTGAAAGGGGTGCTCTCTCTCTGCTGTATATGAAAGGGGCGCTCTCTGTGTCTGCTGTATATGAAAGGGGCGCTCTCTCTCTGTCTGATGTATATGAAAGGGGCGCTCTCTCTGTCTGCTGTATATGAAAGGGGTTCTCTCTCTGTCTGCTGTATATGAAAGGGGCGGCTCTCTCTGTCTGCTGTATATGAAAGGGGCGCTCTCTCTGTCTGCTGTATATGAAAGGGGCGCTCTCTCTGTCTGCTGTATATGAAAGGGGTGCTCTCTCTGTCTGCTGTATATGAAAGGGGTGCTCTCTCTCTGCTGTATATGAAAGGGGCGCTCTCTCTGTCTGCTGTATATGAAAGGGGTGCTCTCTCTGTCTGCTGTATATGAAAGGGGTGCTCTCTCTCTGCTGTATATGAAAGGGGTGCTCTCTCTCTGTCTGATGTATATGAAAGGGGCGCTCTCTCTCTCTGCTGTATATGAAAGGGGTACTCTCTCTGTCTGCTGTATCTGAAAGGGTCGCTCTCTGTGTCTGCTGTATATGAAAGGGCGCTCTCTCTGTCTGCTGTATATGAAAGGAGTGCTCTCTCTCTGCTGTATATGAAAGGGACGCTCTCTGTGTCTGCTGTATATGAAAGGGCGCTCTCTCTGTCTGCTGTATCTGAAAGGGGCGCTCTCTCTCTGCTGTATAGGAAAGGGGTGCTCTCTCTGTCTGCTGTATATGAAAGGGGTGCTCTCTCTGTGTCTGCTGTATATGAAAGGGACGCTCTCTCTGTCTGCTGTATATGAAAGGGGTGCTCTCTCTGACTGCTGTATATGAAAGGGGTGCTCTCTCTGTCTGCTGTATATGAAAGGGGTGCTCTCTCTGTCTGCTGTATATGAAAGGGGTGCTCTCTCTCTGTCTGATGTATATGAAAGGGGCGCTCTCTCTCTCTGCTGTATATGAAAGGGGCGCTCTCTCTGTCTGCTGTATCTGAAAGGGGTGCTCTCTCTCTGCTGTATATGAAAGGGGCGCTCTATCTGTCTGCTGTATATGAAAGGGGTGCTCTCTCTCTGTCTGATGTATATGAAAGGGGTGCTCTCTCTCTGCTGTATATGAAAGGGGTACTCTGTCTGCTGTATCTGAAAGGGGTGCTCTCTCTCTGCTGTATATGAAAGGGACGCTCTCTGTGTCTGCTGTATATGAAAGGGCGCTCTCTCTGTCTGCTGTATCTGAAAGGGGTGCTCTCTCTGTGTCTGCTGTATATGAAAGGGACGCTCTCTCTGTCTGCTGTATATGAAAGGAGTGCTCTCTCTCTCTGCTGTATATGAAAGGGGTGCTCTCTCTGTCTGCTGTATATGAAAGGGGCGCTCTCTCTGACTGCTGTATATGAAAGGGGTGCTCTCTCTGTCTGCTGTATATGAAAGGGGTGCTCTCTCTGTCTGCTGTATCTGAAAGGGGTGCTCTCTCTGTCTGCTGTATATGAAAGGGGTGCTCTCTCTGTCTGCTGTATATGAAAGGGGTGCTCTCTCTGTCTGCTGTATATGAAAGGGGTGATCTCTCTGTCTGCTGTATATGAAAGGGGTGCTCTCTCTGTCTGCTGTATATGAAAGGGGTGCTCTCTCTCTCTGCTGTATCTGAAAGGGGCGCTCTCTCTGTCTGCTGTATATGAAAGGGGTGATCTCTCTGTCTGCTGTATATGAAAGTGGTGCTCTCTCTGTCTGCTGTATATGAAAGGGGTGCTCTCTCTGTCTGCTGTATATGAAAGGGGTGCTCTATCTGTCTGCTGTATATGAAAGGGGTGCTCTCTCTCTGTCTGCTGTATATGAAAGGAGTGCTCTCTCTCTCTGCTGTATATGAAAGGGGCGCTCTCTCTGTCTGTTGTATATGAAAGGGGTGCTCTCTCTGTCTGCTGTATATGAAAGGGATGCTCTATCTGTCTGCTGTATATGAAAGGGGTGCTCTCTCTCTGTCTGCTGTATATGAAAGGAGTGCTCTCTCTGTCTGCTGTATATGAAAGGGGCGCTCTCTCTGTCTGCTGTATATGAAAGGGGTGCTCTATCTGTCTGCTGTATATGAAAGGGGTGATCTCTCTGTCTGCTGTATATGAAAGGGGTGCTCTCTCTGTCTGCTGTATATGAAAGGGGTGCTCTCTCTCTCTGCTGTATCTGAAAGGGGCGCTCTCTCTGTCTGCTGTATATGAAAGGGGTGATCTCTCTGTCTGCTGTATATGAAAGTGGTGCTCTCTCTGTCTGCTGTATATGAAAGGGGTGCTCTCTCTGTCTGCTGTATATGAAAGGGGTGCTCTATCTGTCTGCTGTATATGAAAGGGGCGCTCTCTCTGTCTGCTGTATATGAAAGGGGTGCTCTATCTGTCTGCTGTATATGAAAGGGGTGATCTCTCTGTCTGCTGTATATGAAAGGGGCGCTCTCTCTGTCTGCTGTATATGAAAGGGGTGCTCTATCTGTCTGCTGTATATGAAAGGGGTGATCTCTCTGTCTGCTGTATATGAAAGGGGTGCTCTCTCTGTCTGCTGTATATGAAAGGGGTGCTCTCTCTCTCTGCTGTATCTGAAAGGGGCGCTCTCTCTGTCTGCTGTATATGAAAGGGGTGATCTCTCTGTCTGCTGTATATGAAAGTGGTGCTCTCTCTGTCTGCTGTATATGAAAGGGGTGCTCTCTCTGTCTGCTGTATATGAAAGGGGTGCTCTATCTGTCTGCTGTATATGAAAGGGGTGCTCTCTCTCTGTCTGCTGTATATGAAAGGAGTGCTCTCTCTCTCTGCTGTATATGAAAGGGGCGCTCTCTCTGTCTGTTGTATATGAAAGGGGTGCTCTCTCTGTCTGCTGTATATGAAAGGGATGCTCTATCTGTCTGCTGTATATGAAAGGAGTGCTCTCTCTCTCTGCTGTATATGAAAGGGGTGCTCTCTCTGTCTGCTGTATATGAAAGGGGTGCTCTCTCTGTCTGCTGTATCTGAAAGGGGTGCTCTCTCTATCTGCTGTATATGAAAGGGGTGCTCTCTCTGTCTGCTGTATATGAAAGGGGCGCTCTCTCTGTCTGCTGTATATGAAAGGGGCGCTCTCTCTGTCTGCTGTATATGAAAGGGGTGATCTCTCTGTCTGCTGTATATGAAAGGGGTGCTCTCTCTGTCTGCTGTATATGAAAGGGGTGCTCTCTCTGTCTGCTGTATATCAAAGGGGTGATCTCTCTGTCTGCTGTATATGAAAGGGGTGCTCTCTCTGTCTGCTGTATATGAAAGGGGTGATCTCTCTGTCTGCTGTATATGAAAGGGGTGCTCTCTCTGTCTGCTGTATATGAAAGGGGTGCTCTCTCTGTCTGTTGTATATGAAAGGATGCTCTCTCTGTCTGCTGTATATGAAAGGGGTGCTCTCTCTGTCTGCTGTATATGAAAGGGGCGCTCTCTCTGTCTGCTGTATATGAAAGGGGTGCTCTCTCGGTCTGCTGTATATGAAAGGAGTGCTCTCTCTGTCTGCTGTATATGAAAGGGGTGCTCTCTCTCTCTCTGCTGTATCTGAAAGGGGTGCTCTCTCTGTCTGCTGTATATGAAAGGGGTGCTCTCTCTGTCTGCTGTATTTGAAAGGGGCGCTCTCTCTGTCTGCTGTATATGAAAGGGGTGCTCTCTCTGTCTGCTGTATATGAAAGGGGCGCTCTCTCTGTCTGCTGTATATGAAAGGGGTGCTCTCTCTGTCTGCTGTATATGAAAGGGGTGCTCCCTCTGTCTGCTGTATATGAAAGGGGTGCTCTCTCTGTCTGCTGTATATGAAAGGGGTGCTCTCTCTCTCTGCTGTATATGAAAGGGGTGCTCTCTCTGTCTACTGTATATGAAAGGGGTGCTCTCTCTGTCTGCTGTATATGAAAGGGGTGCTCTCTCTCTCTGCTGTATATGAAAGGGGCGCTCTCTCTGTCTGCTGTATCTGAAAGTGCTGCTCTCTCTCTGCTGTATATGAAAGGGGCGCTCTCTGTGTCTGCTGTATATGAAAGGGGCGCTCTCTCTGTCTGCTGTATATGAAAGGGGCGCTCTCTCTGTCTGATGTATATGAAAGGGGTGCTCTCTCTGTCTGCTGTATATGAAAGGGGCGCTCTCTCTGTCTGCTGTATCTGAAAGGGGTGCTCTCTCTGTCTGCTGTATATGAAAGGGGCGCTCTCTCTGTCTGCTGTATATGAAAGGGGTTCTCTCTCTGTCTGCTGTATATGAAAGGGGCGCTCTCTCTGTCTGCTGTATATGAAAGGGGCGCTCTCTCTGTCTGCTGTATATGAAAGGGGCGCTCTCTCTGTCTGCTGTATATGAAAGGGGTGCTCTCTCTCTGTCTGATGTATATGAAAGGGGCGCTCTCTCTCTCTGCTGTATATGAAAGGGGTGATCTCTCTGTCTGCTGTATCTGAAAGGGGTGCTCTCTCTCTGCTGTATATGAAAGGGACGCTCTCTGTGTCTGCTGTATATGAAAGGGCGCTCTCTCTGTGTCTGCTGTATATGAAAGGGACGCTCTCTCTGTCTGCTGTATATGAAAGGGGCGCTCTCTCTCTCTGCTGTATATGAAAGGGGCGCTCTCTCTCTCTGCTGTATATGAAAGGGGCGCTCTCTGTGTCTGCTGTATATGAAAGGGGCGCTCTCTCTGTCTGCTGTATATGAAAGGGGTACTCTCTCTCTCTGCTGTATATGAAAGGGACGCTCTCTGTGTCTGCTGTGTATGAAAGGGGCGCTCTCTCTGTCTGCTGTATATGAAAGGGGTTCTCTCTCTCTCTGCTGTATATGAAAGGGGCGCTCTCTCTCTCTGCTGTATATGAAAGGGGCGCTCTCTCTCTCTGCTGTATATGAAAGGGGTACTCTCTCTGTCTGCTGTATATGAAAGGGGCGCTCTCTCTGCCTGCTGTATATGAAAGGGGTGCTCTCTCTGTCTGCTGTATCTGAAAGGGGTGCTCTCTCTCTTTCTGCTGTATATGAAAGGGGTGCTCTCTCTCTGCTGTATATGAAAGGGACGCTCTCTGTGTCTGCTGTATATGAAAGGGCGCTCTCTCTGTCTGCTGTATCTGAAAGGGGTGCTCTCTCTGTCTGCTGTATATGAAAGGGGTACTCTCTCTGTCTGCTGTATATGAAAGGGGCGCTCTCTCTGTCTGCTGTATATGAAAGGGGCGCTCTCTGTGTCTGCTGTATATGAAAGGGGTGCTCTCTCTGTCTGCTGTATCTGAAAGGGGTGCTCTCTCTGTCTGCTGTATATGAAAGGGGCGCTCTCTCTCTCTGCTGTATATGAAAGGGGCGCTCTCTCTCTCTCTGCTGTATATGAAAGGGGTACTCTCTCTGTCTGCTGTATATGAAAGGGGCGCTCTCTCTGTCTGCTGTATATGAAAGGGGCGCTCTCTGTGTCTGCTGTATATGAAAGGAGTGCTCTCTCTGTCTGCTGTATCTGAAAGGGGTGCTCTCTCTGTCTGCTGTATATGAAAGGGGTGCTCTCTCTCTGCTGTATATGAAAGGGGTGCTCTCTCTCTCTGCTGTATATGAAAGGGGCGCTCTCTCTGTCTGCTGTATCTGAAAGGGGTGCTCTCTCTCTGCTGTATATGAAAGGGGCGCTCTCTCTGTCTGCTGTATATGAAAGGGGCGCTCTCTCTGTCTGCTGTATATGAAAGGGGCGCTCTCTCTCTGTCTGATGTATATGAAAGGGGCGCTCTCTCTCTCTGCTGTATATGAAAGGGGTGCTCTCTCTCTGTCTGCTGTATATGAAAGGGACGCTCTCTCTCTCTGCTGTATATGAAAGGGGAGCTCTCTCTGTCTCTGCTGTATATGAAAGGGGTGCTCTCTCTCTGTCTGCTGTATATGAAAGGGGCGCTCTCTCTGTCTGCTGTATATGAAAGGGGTGATCTCTCTGTCTGCTGTATATGAAAGGGGTGCTCTCTCTCTCTGCTGTATATGAAAGGGGCGCTCTCTCTGTCTGCTGTATATGAAAGGGGTGCTCTCTCTGTCTGCTGTATATGAAAGGGGTGCTCTCTCTGTCTGCTGTATCTGAAAGGGGTGCTCTCTCTCTGCTATATATGAAAGGGGCGCTCTCTCTGTCTGCTGTATATGAAAGGGGCGCTCTCTCTGTCTGCTGTATATGAAAGGGGTGCTCTCTCTCTGTCTGATGTATATGAAAGGGGCGCTCTCTCTCTCTGCTGTATATGAAAGGGGTGCTCTCTCTCTGTCTGCTGTATATGAAAGGGACGCTCTCTCTCTCTGCTGTATATGAAAGGGGAGCTCTCTCTGTCTCTGCTATATATGAAAGGGGTGCTCTCTCTCTGTCTGCTGTATATGAAAGGGGTGCTCTCTCTGTCTGCTGTATATGAAAGGGGTGCTCTCTCTGTCTGCTGTATCTGAAAGGGGTGCTCTCTCTGTCTGCTGTATATGACAGGGGTGCTCTCTCTGTCTGCTGTATATGAAAGGGGCGCTCTCTCTCTGTCTGCTGTATATGAAAGGGGCGCTCTCTCTGTCTGCTGTATATGAAAGGGGCGCTCTCTCTGTCTGCTGTATATGAAAGGGACGCTCTCTCTGTCTGCTGTATATGAAAGGGGTGCTCT
The DNA here is from genome assembly GCF_028390025.1 of Pseudophryne corroboree. Lineage (NCBI taxonomy): Eukaryota > Metazoa > Chordata > Amphibia > Anura > Myobatrachidae > Pseudophryne > Pseudophryne corroboree. The sequence continues at coordinate 1,304,682 of NW_026967473.1, read as the reverse complement.
CTCTGTCTGCTGTATATGAAAGGGGCGCTCTCTCTGTCTGCTGTATCTGAAAGGGGCACTCTCTCTGTCTGCTGTATCTGAAAGGGGTGCTCTCTCTGTCTGCTGTATATGAAAGGGGCGCTCTCTCTGCTGTATATGAAAGGGACGCTCTCTGTGTCTGCTGTATATGAAAGGGGCGCTCTCTCTGTCTGCTGTATATGAAAGGGGCGCTCTCTCTGTCTGCTGTATATGAAAGGGGCGCTCTCTCTGTCTGCTGCATCTGAAAGGGGTGCTCTCTCTCTGCTGTATATGAAAGGGACGCTCTCTGTGTCTGCTGTATATGAAAGGGGCGCTCTCTCTGTCTGCTGTATATGAAAGGGGCGCTCTCTCTGTCTGCTGTATATGAAAGGGGTTCTCTCTCTGTCTGCTGTATATGAAAGGGGCGCTCTCTCTGTCTGCTGTATATGAAAGGGGCGCTCTCTCTGTCTGCTGTATATGAAAGGGGCGCTCTCTCTGTCTGCTGTATCTGAAAGGGGTGCTCTCTCTCTGCTGTATATGAAAGGGACGCTCTCTGTGTCTGCTGTATATGAAAGGGGCGCTCTCTCTGTCTGCTGTATATGAAAGGGGCGCTCTCTCTGTCTGCTGTATATGAAAGGGGTGCTCTCTCTCTGTCTGATGTATATGAAAGGGGCGCTCTCTCTGTCTGCTGTATATGAAAGGGGTACTCTCTCTGTCTGCTGTATATGAAAGGGGCGCTCTCTCTGTCTGCTGTATATGAAAGGGGCGCTCTCTCTCTGCTGTATATGAAAGGGACGCTCTCTGTGTATCCTGTATATGAAAGGGGCGCTCTCTCTGTCTGCTGTATATGAAAGGAGTGCTCTCTCTCTCTGCTGTATATGAAAGGGGTGCTCTCTCTGTCTGCTGTATATGAAAGGGGCGCTCTCTCTGACTGCTGTATATGAAAGGGGTGCTCTCTCTGTCTGCTGTATCTGAAAGGGGTGCTCTCTCTATCTGCTGTATATGAAAGGGGTGCTCTCTCTGTCTGCTGTATATGAAAGGGGTGATCTCTCTGCTGTATATGAAAGGGGTGCTCTCTCTGTCTGCTGTATATGAAAGGGGTGCTCTCTCTGTCTGTTGTATATGAAAGGATGCTCTCTCTGTCTGCTGTATATGAAAGGGGTGCTCTCTCTGTCTGCTGTATATGAAAGGGGTGCTCTCTCTGTCTGCTGTATATGAAAGGGGCGCTCTCTCTGTCTGATGTATATGAAAGGGGTGCTCTCTCTGTCTGCTGTATATGAAAGGGGTGCTCTCTCTGTCTGCTGTATCTGAAAGGGGTGCTCTCTCTGTCTGCTGTATATGAAAGGGGCGCTCTCTCTGTCTGCTGTATATGAAAGGGGTTCTCTCTCTGTCTGCTGTATATGAAAGGGACGCTCTCTCTCTCTGCTGTATATGAAAGGAGTGCTCTCTCTGTCTGCTGTATATGAAAGGGGCGCTCTCTCTGTCTGCTGTATATGAAAGGGGCGCTCTCTCTCTGTCTGCTGTATATGAAAGGGGCGCTCTCTCTCTCTGCTGTATATGAAAGGGGTTCTCTCTCTGTCTGCTGTATATGAAAGGGACGCTCTCTCTCTCTGCTGTATATGAAAGGAGTGCTCTCTCTGTCTGCTGTATATGAAAGGGGCGCTCTCTCTGTCTGCTGTATATGAAAGGGGCGCTCTCTCTGTCTGCTGTATCTGAAAGGGGTGCTCTCTCTCTGCTGTATATGAAAGGGACGCTCTCTGTGTCTGCTGTATATGAAAGGGGCGCTCTCTCTCTGTCTGATGTATATGAAAGGGGTGCTCTCTCTCTGCTGTATATGAAAGGGGTACTCTCTCTGTCTGCTGTATATGTAAGGGGTGCTCTCTCTCTGTCTGATGTATATGAAAGGGGTGCTCTCTCTCTGCTGTATATGAAAGGGGTACTCTCTCTGTCTGCTGTATATGAAAGGGGTGCTCTCTCTGTCTGCTGTATCTGAAAGGGGTGCTCTCTCTCTGCTGTATATGAAAGGGACGCTCTCTGTGTCTGCTGTATATGAAAGGGCGCTCTCTCTGTCTGCTGTATCTGAAAGGGGTGCTCTCTCTGTCTGCTGTATATGAAAGGGGTGCTCTCTCTCTGCTGTATATGAAAGGGGCGCTCTCTCTCTCTGCTGTATATGAAAGGGGTACTCTCTCTGTCTGCTGTATATGAAAGGGGTGCTCTCTCTGTCTGCTGTATATGAAAGGGGCGCTCTCTGTGTCTGCTGTATATGAAAGGGGTGCTCTCTCTGTCTGCTGTATATGAAAGGGGTGCTCTCTCTGTCTGCTGTATCTGAAAGGGGTGCTCTCTCTGTCTGCTGTATATGAAAGGGGTGCTCTCTCTCTGCTGTATATGAAAGGGGTGCTCTCTCTCACTGCTGTATATGAAAGGGGCGCTCTCTCTGTCTGCTGTATCTGAAAGAGGTGCTCTCTCTCTGCTGTATATGAAAGGGGCGCTCTCTCTGTCTGCTGTATATGAAAGGGGCGCTCTCTCTGTCTGCTGTATATGAAAGGGGCGCTCTCTCTGTCTGATGTATATGAAAGGGGCGCTCTCTCTGTCTGCTGTATATGAAAGGGGCGCTCTCTCTCTCTGCTGTATCTGAAAGGTGTGCTCTCTCTGTCTGCTGTATATGAAAGGGGCGCTCTCTCTGTCTGCTGTATCTGAAAGGGGTGCTATCTCTGTCTGCTGTATATGAAAGGGGCGCTCTCTCTGTCTGCTGTATATGAAAGGGGCGCTCTCTCTGTCTGCTGTATATGAAAGAGGTGCTCTCTCTCTGTCTGATGTATATGAAAGGGGTGCTCTCTCTCTGCTGTATATGAAAGGGGTACTCTCTCTGTCTGCTGTATATGAAAGGGGCGCTCTCTCTGTCTGCTGTATCTGAAAGGGGCGCTCTCTGTGTCTGCTGTATATGAAAGGGACGCTCTCTGTGTCTGCTGTATATGAAAGGGGCGCTCTCTCTGTCTGCTGTATATGAAAGGGGCGCTCTCTCTGTCTGCTGTATATGAAAGGGGTGCTCTCTCTCTGTCTGATGTATATGAAAGGGGCGCTCTCTCTCTCTGCTGTATATGAAAGGGGCGCTCTCTCTGTCTGCTGTATATGAAAGGGGCGCTCTCTCTGTCTGCTGTATATGAAAGGGGTGCTCTCTCTGTCTGCTGTATCTGAAAGGGGTGCTCTCTCTCTGCTGTATATGAAAGGGACGCTCTCTGTGTCTGCTGTATATGAAAGGGCGCTCTCTCTGTCTGCTGTATCTGAAAGGAGTGCTCTCTCTGTCTGCTGTATATGAAAGGGACGCTCTCTGTGTCTGCTGTATCTGAAAGGAGTGCTCTCTCTGTCTGCTGTATATGAAAGGGACGCTCTCTGTGTCTGCTGTATCTGAAAGGAGTGCTCTCTCTGTCTGCTGTATATGAAAGGGGCGCTCTCTCTGTCTGCTGTATATGAAAGGGGCGCTCTCTCTGTCTGCTGTATATGAAAGGGGCGCTCTCTCTGTCTGCTGTATATGAAAGGGGCGCTCTCTCTGTCTGCTGTATATGAAAGGGGCGCTCTCTCTGTCTGCTGCATCTGAAAGGGGTGCTCTCTCTCTGCTGTATATGAAAGGGGCGCTCTCTGTGTCTGCTGTATATGAAAGGGGTGCTCTCTCTGTCTGCTGTATATGAAAGGGGTGCTCTCTCTCTGTCTGATGTATATGAAAGGGACGCTCTCTCTCTCTGCTGTATATGAAAGGGGTACTCTCTCTGTCTGCTGTATATGAAAGGGGTGCTCTCTCTGTCTGCTGTATCTGAAAGGGGTGCTCTCTCTCTGCTGTATATGAAAGGGACGCTCTCTGTGTCTGCTGTATATGAAAGGGCGCTCTCTCTGTCTGCTGTATCTGAAAGGGGTGCTCTCTCTGTCTGCTATATATGAAAGGGGTGCTCTCTCTCTGCTGTATATGAAAGGGGCGCTCTCTCTCTCTGCTGTATATGAAAGGGGTACTCTCTCTGTCTGCTGTATATGAAAGGGGTGCTCTCTCTGTCTGCTGTATATGAAAGGGGCGCTCTCTGTGTCTGCTGTATATGAAAGGGGTGCTCTCTCTGTCTGCTGTATATGAAAGGGGTGCTCTCTCTGTCTGCTGTATCTGAAAGGGGTGCTCTCTCTCTGCTGTATATGAAAGGGGTGCTCTCTCTCACTGCTGTATATGAAAGGGGCGCTCTCTCTGTCTGCTGTATCTGAAAGAGGTGCTATCTCTGTCTGCTGTATATGAAAGGGGCGCTCTCTCTGTCTGCTGTATATGAAAGGGGTGCTCTCTCTGTCTGCTGTATATGAAAGGGGCGCTCTCTCTGTCTGATGTATATGAAAGGGGCGCTCTCTCTGTCTGCTGTATATGAAAGGGGCGCTCTCTCTCTCTGCTGTATATGAAAGGGGCGCTCTCTCTGTCTGCTGTATATGAAAGGGGCGCTCTCTCTGTCTGCTGTATATGAAAGGGGCGCTCTCTCTGTCTGCTGTATATGAAAGGGGCGCTCTCTCTCTCTGCTGTATATGAAAGGGGCGCTCTCTCTGTCTGCTGTATATGAAAGGGGTGCTCTCTCTCTGTCTGCTGTATATGAAAGGGGTGCTCTCTCTGTCTGCTGTATATGAAAGGGGCGCTCTCTCTGTCTGATGTATATGAAAGGGGTGCTCTCTCTCTGCTGTATATGAAAGGGGCGCTCTCTCTGTCTGCTGTATATGAAAGGGGCGCTCTCTCTGTCTGCTGTATATGAAAGGGGCGCTCTCTCTGTCTGATGTATATGAAAGGGGCGCTCTCTCTGTCTGCTGTATATGAAAGGGGCGCTCTCTCTCTCTGCTGTATCTGAAAGGTGTGCTCTCTCTGTCTGCTGTATATGAAAGGGGCGCTCTCTCTGTCTGCTGTATCTGAAAGGGGTGCTATCTCTGTCTGCTGTATATGAAAGGGGCGCTCTCTCTGTCTGCTGTATATGAAAGGGGCGCTCTCTCTGTCTGCTGTATATGAAAGGGGTGCTCTCTCTCTGTCTGATGTATATGAAAGGGGTGCTCTCTCTCTGCTGTATATGAAAGGGGTACTCTCTCTGTCTGCTGTATATGAAAGGGGCGCTCTCTCTGTCTGCTGTATCTGAAAGGGGTGCTCTCTCTCTGCTGTATATGAAAGGGACGCTCTCTGTGTCTGCTGTATATGAAAGGGGCGCTCTCTCTGTCTGCTGTATATGAAAGGGGCGCTCTCTCTGTCTGCTGTATATGAAAGGGGTGCTCTCTCTCTGTCTGATGTATATGAAAGGGGCGCTCTCTCTCTCTGCTGTATATGAAAGGGGTACTCTCTCTGTCTGCTGTATATGAAAGGGGCGCTCTCTCTGTCTGCTGTATATGAAAGGGGTGCTCTCTCTGTCTGCTGTATCTGAAAGGGGTGCTCTCTCTCTGCTGTATATGAAAGGGACGCTCTCTCTGTCTGCTGTATATGAAAGGGGCGCTCTCTCTCTCTGCTGTATATGAAAGGGGCGCTCTCTCTCTCTCTGCTGTATATGAAAGGGGTACTCTCTCTGTCTGCTGTATATGAAAGGGGCGCTCTCTCTCTCTGCTGTATATGAAAGGGCGCTCTCTCTCTCTGCTGTATCTGAAAGGGGTGCTCTCTCTCTGCTGTATATGAAAGGGACGCTCTCTGTGTCTGCTGTATATGAAAGGGGCGCTCTCTCTGTCTGCTGTATATGAAAGGGACGCTCTCTGTGTCTGCTGTATATGAAAGGGGCGCTCTCTGTGTCTGCTGTATATGAAAGGGGTGCTCTCTCTCTCTCTGCTGTATATGAAAGGGGTGCTCTCTCTGTCTGCTGTATATGAAAGGGGCGCTCTCTCTGTCTGCTGTATATGAAAGGGGCGCTCTCTCTGTCTGATGTATATGAAAGGGGTGCTCTCTCTGTCTGCTGTATATGAAAGGGGCGCTCTCTCTGTCTGCTGTTTCTGAAAGGGGTGCTCTCTCTGTCTGCTGTATATGAAAGGGGCGCTCTCTCTGTCTGCTGTATATGAAAGGGGCGCTCTCTCTGTCTGCTGTATATGAAAGGGGCGCTCTCTCTGTCTGCTGTATATGAAAGGGGTGCTCTCTCTGTCTGCTGTATATGAAAGGGGTGCTCTCTCTGTCTGCTGTATCTGAAAGGGGTGCTCTCTCTGTCTGCTGTATATGAAAGGGGTGCTCTCTCTCTGCTGTATATGAAAGGGGTGCTCTCTCTGTCTGCTGTATATGAAAGGGGCGCTCTCTCTGTCTGCTGTATATGAAAGGGGCGCTCTCTCTGTCTGCTGTATATGAAAGGGGCGCTCTCTCTGTCTGCTGTATATGAAAGGGGCGCTCTCTCTGTCTGCTGTATATGAAAGGGGCGCTCTCTCTGTCTGCTGTTTCTGAAAGGGGTGCTCTCTCTGTCTGCTGTATATGAAAGGGGCGCTCTCTCTGTCTGATGTATATGAAAGGGGTGCTCTCTCTGTCTGCTGTATATGAAAGGGGCGCTCTCTCTGTCTGCTGTTTCTGAAAGGGGTGCTCTCTCTGTCTGCTGTATATGAAAGGGGCGCTCTCTCTGTCTGATGTATATGAAAGGGGTGCTCTCTCTGTCTGCTGTATATGAAAGGGGCGCTCTCTCTGTCTGCTGTTTCTGAAAGGGGTGCTCTCTCTGTCTGCTGTATGTGAAAGGGGCGCTCTCTCTGTCTGCTGTATATGAAAGGGGCGCACTCTCTGTCTGCTGTATCTGAAAAGGGTGCTCTCTCTCTGCTGTATATGAAATGGACGCTCTCTGTGTCTGCTGTATATGAAAGGGGCGCTCTCTCTGTCTGCTGTATATGAAAGGGGTGCTCTCTCTCTGTCTGATGTATATGAAAGGGGCGCTCTCTCTGTCTGCTGTATATGAAAGGGGTGCTCTCTCTGTCTGCTGTATATGAAAGGGGCACTCTCTCTGTCTGCTGTATCTGAAAGGGGTGCTCTCTCTCTGCTGTATATGAAAGGGACGCTCTCTGTGTATGCTGTATATGAAAGGGGCGCTTTCTCTGTCTGCTGTATATGAAAGGGGTGCTCTCTCTGTGTCTGATGTATATGAAAGGGGTGCTCTCTCTCTCTGCTGTATATGAAAGGGGTTCTCTCTCTGCTGTATATGAAAGGGGTACTCTGTCTGCTATATATGAAAGGGGTGCTCTCTCTGTCTGCTGTATATGAAAGGGGTGCTCTCTCTGTCTGCTGTATCTGAAAGGGGTGCTCTCTCTGTCTGCTGTATATGAAAGGGGTGCTCTCTCTGTCTGCTGTATATGAAAGGGGTGCTCTCTCTGTCTGCTGTATATGAAAGGGGCGCTCTCTCTGTCTGCTGTATATGAAAGGGGCGCTCTCTCTCTCTGCTGTATATGAAAGGGGCGCTCTCTCTGTCTGATGTATATGAAAGGGGTGCTCTCTCTGTCTGCTGTTTATGAAAGGGGCGCTCTCTCTGTCTGCTGTTTCTGAAAGGGGTGCTCTCTCTGTCTGCTGTATATGAAAGGGGCGCTCTCTCTGTCTGATGTATATGAAAGGGGTGCTCTCTCTGTCTGCTGTATATGAAAGGGGCGCTCTCTCTGTCTGCTGTTTCTGAAAGGGGTGCTCTCTCTGTCTGCTGTATATGAAAGGGGCGCTCTCTCTGTCTGCTGTATATGAAAGGGGCGCACTCTCTGTCTGCTGTATCTGAAAAGGGTGCTCTCTCTCTGCTGTATATGAAAGGGACGCTCTCTGTGTCTGCTGTATATGAAAGGGGCGCTCTCTCTGTCTGCTGTATATGAAAGGGGTACTCTCTCTGTCTGCTGTATATGAAAGGGGCGCTCTCTCTGTCTGCTGTATCTGAAAGGGGTGCTCTCTCTCTGCTGTATATGAAAGGGACGCTCTCTGTGTATGCTGTATATGAAAGGGGCGCTCTCTCTGTCTGCTGTATATGAAAGGGGCGCTTTCTCTGTCTGCTGTATATGAAAGGGGTGCTCTCTCTGTCTGCTGTATATGAAAGGGACGCTCTCTGTGTATGCTGTATATGAAAGGGGCGCTTTCTCTGTCTGCTGTATATGAAAGGGGTGCTCTCTCTCTGTCTGATGTATATGAAAGGGGTGCTCTCTCTCTCTGCTGTATATGTGTGGTGCCCCACTGCCGTGAAGATGATAATTGTGCACCACGGTAGTAAATATAGTGGCATTGTTGTCACCCACTGGGCAGTGAATTTATTGTATCTAAATTTATTGTATTTATTGTATTGAATTTATTGTATCTAAAAATCTGTGCTGCATGAACAATAGTCTGGGGGGACCCGCACATGGGGGATATGGAGAGAGACTGGCCCTGCACAAGAATAAAACTGTTGGGTCCCGGCGGAAGGATACGGGGACTCGGGGAAAGGAGGTGAAGGGGAGTGAGGACTGGTCAGTTGGCAGTTGAGCAACGGAAGAGAGAGGGTCTGAGCTAACGAAGCAGGGGAAGCGCTGTAAGGCTACGGAGCTTGAGGACAGGGTTTGGTCTCCCTTCGCGATCAGCGACTCTTACCCGGTGTTTGGCACCCAGCAGCAGTAGCGATGTGAGCTCTCCCTCGGCAGCAGTGAGCGGAAAATCCACGCCGGCGGGACCCGGGACGCAAGCCTCCAGCGGCGGTGGTGAGGAGCTGAGCTGAGGCAGCTGGCAGTGACGCAGAGATCCGGAGGGAGAGGAGAGGAGCGGCCTGTTGGTGAGTGATGGCCAGGGAGGCGGAGCCATCTATAATAAAAAGAAACAAAGAGTCAGCCACAGCTGAGAGTATAGGAAAGGTACCTTAACTTTATTAATCCTACAACTCCACGCAGGCACACCACACAGAGAGTCAAGCTACCTGCAAATATCAATAAGTGCAGTTATTAAACAGACTGAAAAGTAGTAAAAGACACACTGCAGTGTAATTCAGCATTGATTCAACACGTTCATATAGTAGTCCGGAGGCAGCAATCGACACAACTAGTAAGCATCGATAGGAGAGAAGATCGTATCGCAGTTAAGAGCTATCACATTTCCGTCAGGAATCAAGCCTCTGCTACCCTACTATGCTAACAACAAAGAGAGGGAGTCAGTGTAATGATTGGGTTCACTACGGCTGGCCGGCGGTCGGGCTCCCGGCGACCAGCATCCCGGCGCCGGGAGCCCGACCGCCGGCTTACCGACAGCTTGGCGAGCGCAAATGAGCCCCTTGCGGGCTCGCTGCGCTCGCCACGCTACGGGCACGGTGGCGCGCTACGCGCGCCACACTATTTTATTCTCCCTCTATGGGGGTCGTGGACCCCCACGAGGGAAAATAATTGTCGGTATTCCGGCTGTCGGGCTCCCGGCGCCGGTATACTGAGCGCCGGGAGCCCGACCGCCGGCAAACAGAAGACCACCCAGTGTAATACGTCCTAAAGTCAGGAGAATGAACTGAATCCGTCAAGTTACATAGATGTGCATGTCCACCCAGTGAGAGAGGAATACCAGTGACTTGGTAATGGAGTGACTAATAAATACCTTCATTAAGGCACTCACAGTCATTTAGAGTAACAGGGCGTTTTACAGATCTCAACAGTAAATTCTGAACGAGAGACTATAGCTTGGACGGGAATTAATTGTGATAGATCCACTGAGGGACGTCACCCATATTAGAGTGGTAACTGTATTCGTCCATCGTTAAGGACAAGTTCAATTAACATGATAAAAGTAGTACCCAATTGAACTGCATATTGAAGTCAGACTTGGGGAGTACCGGGGATGTGATACATGTACTAATCTTACAAAGTTGTAGTACGTACATTTAACCAGCAATACTGGTCTGTTAGAGTTTTACCAAATGTTTTATGCTTGTATTCACTTATAACCGGCATGTTATTAGAGAAAGTTGGGTATCCATTTATTTACAGGCGGAATTGACAGCACGGAGTAGTGTAATAAACACGGTTACTAACTGTAAAGTTAATTATCCTGTTGACAATGAAACCGTATTGTGATGGTTTATCGAATTAATACTTATTTAACTTACCAGGAATTTCTTAAGCACCATTGCTATATCAATAAATTGAAATTAATTCTAAGCAACTAAAGGCAACGGTTATTTCTTAGGAGTTGTCCGACACACCTCTCAGCAAAGTTCTATACTGCTAAAGGTCCAGGCGGCAGGAATAAAAAGGTAACTTAACCAATCATCATATCCGTCCAAACCCGATACTTACCTGGTTTGTCACATTGTGGCGTCACGAACAGGATTCGTACAAGAGTCAGGGTTAGTCCCCGTGGAATCAAACGAAATGTCTCAAGGAGACGACCAGGCCCAATCAGGTGCAGGAGAAACATCTGACCGGGAAGGGCCTGCTATGCCTGCATCCGCCCCTATTACCATGCCATACTATTTTGGCGCACCTTGGCTCCTCACGTTTTCGGGAGATGATCCTTCCACAAGAGCAAAGGAATTTAGGGACTTAAAGGATCAAATCGAGGCTATGTTCCGGTTGTACCCGTTAAATGAATCTCAAAAGATTGAGATAGTCATAGGGCAATTGAAAGGCCTAGCACGACGGGAAGTGAAGTCGTGGCCCGCTAGACAAAGGAAAACTGCCAAAGAAATATTAGAGAAAATGGCTAACATGTATGATGCCAAGACACTGTCAGAACTAAAGACGCGTCTCTACGCCAGGAAGCAACAGCCCCGAGAGGGTTTACGTGAATTCGCTGTAGAATTACAAGAAGCGCTACAAGCCATTAAACTGTGCGAACCCACTGAAATTATACTGGAAGACGACACTCTTATAAATCAATTCATAGACGGAATTTATAGCGACCATACGAAGGGCCAAATAAAAATGTTGCAACGCCAAGAACCGACGTGCAGCTTCCAGGAGTTCAAGGAGCTGGCAATCAAGATTTTTGGGGATACGCCCCCGCTCAGACCATCTACTGTAACCTTGGAGGCAGTAGCACAAGGGAACCAGTCGACAGTTACAATTGATGCTCAAGACGTAATGAGAAGGCAGATAGCTGAATTAACCCAGGGAATGACGGAACTGTGTCGGGAGCTTAAAGCTTTGAAGGAAACGCCTAAGTCGCAAGGACAAGAGTGGCAAGGAAAAAGGAGAACACGTTATGTCAATAGAAGAGACGCGGCCTGGACTTCTCGCCGACTATCAACAGATCGATTCGACGACCAAGGCAGGCCGATTTGCCGACGCTGTAAGGAGAGTGGGCATGTGGAACGCAATTGTCAGCAACGGGAGCCTTTAAACCCCGATATCCCGAGGCCAGGGACCACCCCTCGGGAGAACCCTCCACAGTAGGTCCCGCACCTCGAGAGTGGTGGCCTCAGTATGTGGGTCCATGCCCATCGATAGAAATTAAGATCAATGGGGTTGCCATGACAGCGCTTTTAGATACAGGGTCTCAGGTTACCACTATCCAATGGAATGAGTTTGCTCGACACTGGGGAGAAGAGGATATGACCACACCACCGCCGGCCTGGTTGAACTTGCTAGCCAGCAATGGCCAAGGAATTGAGTGCTGTGGGTATTGGGAAGTGAAAGTGGAAATCGGTCAAGCTCAACTACCAAGACAGGGCTGTCTCGTTACTATGGTGGATGATAAGAACTTTCCACCTGTCATCATTGGAATGAATATTCTTAGGAGTTGCCCTGAAGAATTAGTCACGATATTAAAAAAAGAATCATTCAATCGTACCTGCTTAGCAAAACGAACGTTACAACACGCCATTCGATTCCTCCAGTGCCAGCAACGGTTCGCACCTTCGAATGGGGAAATCGGCACTGTCAGAGTAGCTGAAAAGCGAACTATACTGTTACCGCCAAACTCGGAAAATATCGTGTGGTGTAAGACCAGAATAGGACCCAGAGGAAGAAACTACGAAGCCATAATCGAAAGGAATCAGAGAGGCTGGACTGATTACTTCACGGTGGCTAGAAGTGTAGTAACGGTAAACCAAGGCCGAGTGCCTATACGAGTCTTAAACCCTCATAATCACCCAATTAGATTATATCGGTATCAACCTATTGCACAGATTTTTGAAGTTACGTTCCAAGATATAGTTGGCGTGGATGGTCTGGGGCCCATTGTAGCTCAACAGAGCCTGGCAACAAGCAGCCCTACTGAAAAAGAGGAAGACGGCCCCTGGTGGAAAGAAATAACTATTGGTGATCAAAATACCCCGGAAGAAGAAAAGGTGGGAGCCCTACATCTAGTAAAGAAGAATGAGAAAACCTTCAGTAAAAATCCATCAGATTTCGGGTACGTGGAGGGCATTCGACATCATATTCCGACAGGGAAGGCTGCTCCCGTCCGGGAACGCCATCGCCCTATTCCACCTGCGCTATATCAACCAGTGAAGAGTATGATAGAAGAAATGAAGGCGACTGGAGTGATTAGAGAAAGTCACAGTCCTTGGGCCGCACCCCTGGTACTGGTCAAGAAAAAGGATGGAAGTTTGCGTTTTTGCGTAGACTACAGGAAGTTGAATTCAGTCACACACCGAGATGCCTATCCCCTACCACGAATAGAGGAATCTTTAGCAGCCTTGCGGTCGGCTGCTTATTTTTCCACCCTGGATTTAACTAGTGGGTATTGGCAAGTATCGGTGGCCCCGGAGGACAGAGAAAAAACGTCCTTTACTACCCCAATGGGACTATTTGAATTTGACAGGATGCCCTTTGGATTATGTAACGCTCCCGCCACCTTCCAGCGAGTAATGGAACACTGTTTGGGGTATCGTAACTTCAACATGCTCCTTCTTTACCTCGACGATATTATCGTCTTCTCCAAAAATTATCAAGAGCATTTACAGCATCTGGATGAAGTTTTCGGTCGACTCGCCAATTATGGGTTTAAACTGAAGCCATCTAAGTGCTATTTACTCAAGTCCAAGGTACAATACTTAGGCCATATTGTCAGCGCCAAGGGGGTGGAGCCTGACCCCAAAAAAGTAAGAGCAGTAAGAGACTGGCCTATCCCTACAACGATCCGAGATGTAAGACGCTTCTTGGGATTCGTAGGCTATTATAGAAGGTTTATAGCCAATTTTGCGAAAATTGCCGCTCCACTACACGAACTGTTGAGAAACGATTCAGGAAATGAAATAAGGAGGAATACCATCATCAAGTGGACGAATCGCCAGGATGAAGCATTTGAGAGATTGAAGACATTACTTACAGAAGCCCCACTCCTAGCTTATCCCAACTATGAGATTCCATTTAAAGTGTATACCGATGCAAGTACTCAAGGTTTGGGCGCGGTCTTGGCGCAATATCAGGAAGGAAAAGAAAGAGTAATTGCTTACGCAAGTAGGGGGCTAAGGAAAACCGAAAGGAATGATGAAAATTACAGTGCCTTCAAACTAGAACTATTAGCACTGATTTGGGCCGTAACAGATAAATTTAAAGATTACCTGGCTGCAACTCCGTGTGTTATCTATACGGATAATAACCCCCTAGCACACCTCCAGACAGCGCGGTTAGGGGCGTTAGAACAGAGATGGATGGCCCGGCTGGAAAACTTCCAATATCGAATCAAATTCAGGAGTGGACGGTCTAATGTTAATGCCGATGCACTATCTCGACTGCCCGAAAGTCCGGAAGAAGAAGTAGAGGATCAATGGGAAGAAGTAGAAATCCCTATGTTCGGACCAAGACCAAGTAAACAACGGGTGGCGGTTATTAACCATACAGAAATCCTCATCTCTGCAGTAACTGATGACATTCTAAGTCAGCATGATATGGATTGGAAAAAGATTCAAGATGGAAGTCCAGTACTGCGACAACTCAAACAAATCATTTCTACAAGAAAAATTCCAAGCAGGACCGAACGACAAGGATTATATCCCGAGCTCCTTCAGTTACTAAGGCATAGGGATCGCGTTAGTTATGCCCAGGGGATTATGGTCCGCAGCACTATAGACCCAAGAACCCACCAGGCTGTGAATCAGATTATAGTGCCGCAACAACAGAAGGATCAGATATTACAAGCCTATCACGACCGTTCCGGGCATTTTGGAGTCAAGAAGACAGAGACAGCCATAAGAAAGAAATTCTTTTGGGTCGGCTTACGGTTGGACATAGAGAAATGGATAGAAAGGTGTTCTGCCTGTGTGGTGAGAAGAGACGTTCAGCCGGGGCAGAAAGCACCATTACATCCCATTTCTAGTCAACGCCCCTTGGACCTCGTAGCCTTGGATCATGTCAAGTTAGGGCCTAGTAATGCCGGATATCAATATGCCCTCATGATTATCGATCATTACTCCAAATTTATTGTAACAGTTCCGGTCCGGGATATCACCGCCAAAACCACAGCAGAAATCTTCTTGAAGAGTTTTGTCCGACCATATGGGTATCCGGAACGCATTTTAACGGATCAAGGCCCCGCGTTCGAATCGTTGCTGTTTACAGAATTGTGCAAAATCTATGGGTGTAGGAAACTTCGGACCACCCCATACCACCCACAAAGTAATGGGCTATGCGAGCGAGCAAACCAGACCCTATTGGAAATGATCCGGTCGATTCCGTTGCCCCAAAGACTAAACTGGCCTGCGTTGTTGCCAGAATTGACCTATCTTTATAATAATATGGAACAGGCATCTACTGGGTATACACCATACTACCTTTTGTTCGGAAGGCTGGGAAAACTACCCGCAGATCTTGAGTTAAATACGATCCCGGAAGATGCCCTCGTCCCACAAACCGAATGGGTGACGGAGCATAAACGTCGCATTGAGGAAGCTAGGGAAGTGGTAGAAAGGAAGATGGAAGAAGTACATCGAAGACAGGAGGATTATTACAACAGAGATGTGCTGGCTGAACCATTACAAGTCGGAGATAGGGTCTGGAAAAAGAACACTCAGCGTAAGAACAAATTGGATAATAAATGGGAACTCATACCATATATAGTAATTAACCTTCCCACTCCGGACACCGTTGTCTATGAGATAAAGAAGGAAGAAGGAATTGAAAGTAGAACGATAATGGTACATCGAAATCAGCTCAAGCTATGCGTATCCAAAGCAATGTCAGAGGGTGTACAAAGAGAAACCATTCCTGCAATAAAAAGTTGGGAAGATGCAAACCGTTATCCTTTACGAGATCCAGTTGAATTATTACTATTTATGGGTGGGCCCTTTCCATCCAGTAGAGGAGTTGTAGATGCCCTACCGCCTGCAAGCACCCCAGTGAATGAGAACGTCATGGAACCCAAACCGGTTCAGGAAAATGAGGATGAGATCAATATGGAAATAAGCTCAAAAAGGCCGGTTAGAAGCACTAGGGGAGTCAAACCACTCCGGTTTAGACAATTGTAAGTCCACTCTAAGTATGCATGAGATATTGTATCATACTGATTTAAGTCATTAGTATATGCAGTAATTTAGGAAAATTGTAAGACATTTTGTAACTGTTCGATGGAAAAGTAAGATGCATGAGGACAAGCATCATTTAAGTGGGGCTGAATGTGGTGCCCCACTGCCGTGAAGATGATAATTGTGCACCACGGTAGTAAATATAGTGGTATTGTTGTCACCCACTGGGCAGTGAATTTATTGTATCTAAATTTATTGTATTTATTGTATTGAATTTATTGTATCTAAAAATCTGTGCTGCATGAACAATAGTCTGGGGGGACCCGCACATGGGGGATATGGAGAGAGACTGACCCTGCACAAGAATAAAACTGTTAGGTCCCGGCGGAAGGATACGGGGACTCGGGGAAAGGAGGTGAAGGGGAGTGAGGACTGGTCAGTTGGCAGTTGAGCAACGGAAGAGAGAGGGTCTGAGCTAACGAAGCAGGGGAAGCGCTGTAAGGCTACGGAGCTTGAGGACAGGGTTTGGTCTCCCTTCGCGATCAGCGACTCTCACCCGGTGTTTGGCACCCAGCAGCAGTAGCGATGTGAGCTCTCCCTCGGCAGTCCACGCCGGCGGGACCCGGGACGCAAGCCTCCAGCGGCGGTGGTGAGGAGCTGAGCTGAGGCGGCTGGCAGTGACGCAGAGATCCGGAGGGAGAGGAGAGGAGCGGCCTGTTGGTGAGTGACGGCCAGGGAGGCGGAGCCATCTATAATAAAAAGAAACAAAGAGTCAGCCACAGCTGAGAGTATAGGAAAGGTACCTTAACTTTATTAATCCTACAACTCCACGCAGGCACACCACACAGAGAGTCAAGCTACCTGCAAATAGCAATAAGTGCAGTTATTAAACAGACTGAAAAGTAGTAAAAGACACACTGCAGTGTAATTCAGCATTGATTCAACACGTTCATATAGTAGTCCGGAGGCAGCAATCGACACAACTAGTAAGCATCGATAGGAGAGAAGATCGTATCGCAGTTAAGAGCTATCACATTTCCGTCAGGAATCAAGCCTCTGCTACCCTACTATGCTAACAACAAAGAGAGGGAGTCAGTGTAATACGTCCTAAAGTCAGGAGAATGAACTGAATCCGTCAAGTTACATAGATGTGCATGTCCACCCAGTGAGAGAGGAATACCAGTGACTTGGTAATGGAGTGACTAATAAATACCTTCATTAAGGCACTCACAGTCATTTAGAGTAACAGGGCGTTTTACAGATCTCAACAGTAAATTCTGAACGAGAGACTATAGCTTGGACGGGAATTAATTGTGATAGATCCACTGAGGGACGTCACCCATATTAGAGTGGTAACTGTATTCGTCCATCGTTAAGGACAAGTTCAATTAACATGATAAAAGTAGTACCCAATTGAACTGCATATTGACGTCAGACTTGGGGAGTACCGGGGATGTGATACATGTACTAATCTTACAAAGTTGTAGTACGTACATTTAACCAGCAATACTGGTCTGTTAGAGTTTTACCAAATGTTTTATGCTTGTATTCACTTATAACCGGCATGTTATTAGAGAAAGTTGGGTATCCATTTATTTACAGGCGGAATTGACAGCACGGAGTAGTGTAATAAACACGGTTACTAACTGTAAAGTTAATTATTCTGTTGACAATGAAACCGTATTGTGATGGTTTATCGAATTAATACTTATTTAACTTACCAGGAATTTCTTAAGCACCATTGCTATATCAATAAATTGAAATTAATTCTAAGCAACTAAAGGCAACGGTTATTTCTTAGGAGTTGTCCGACACAACTCTCAGCAAAGTTCTATACTGCTAAAGGTCCAGGCGGCAGGAATAAAAAGGTAACTCAATGTTAGGGTCTCCTGCCCTGTGCTGCCACGTCGTCATGGCAACCGGGAGACAAGTGCTAGTGGTGTAACCTGAGCGCAGCTGATACTCCGGTTCGGGTCTTTTGCTGTGCAGTGGTTATAGGCTCTGTGCACGGCAGGGGATCCGGTGCTGGTTTTTGTGCTCACAGTCTGTGAGGTCTGAGTGGGGCGTGGACAGCACCTGCTTTATAAGGCCTCTTTTCAGGGTAAGCAGATGCTGCTGAATCTTTGTTGGTTAGTCAGTTCATGAAAGTTAGCCAGTACTGTGTAGCTTTGTATTTGTTTGTTGCTTACTGCAAATAGGCCTGGGGATTTGGTATTACACTCTGCCAATCCAGACCTAGCAGTAAGACTGGAGTCAGTCGTTTAGCTTGCTGGGGTTCTGTTACTACTCTGTGAACTTAGCAAGTTTGCGGCTGTATTCTAAGACTTGCCTGTCTAATCCTGTCTCACTGTGCTAGGTGTCAGGGGTCAGTTTAGTGGCAGTAAGCTAAAACCTGTGCACTGCAAGTGAGAATTAGGATTGTGGAGATTCTCCTTGTGTCTATCATTCCATCTCTGACCAAGGAGTTTACTGCCACACCCGTTGGTAACCCTTTAGGGTTTTGCTGTTGCCCTTAGCAACAGCATTTCGGGTTCTCTACGTATTAAAACACAACATCTTGCTTTTCCATCTGAGCAGTTCTAATACAAGGGAGATACCCAGTTCCTTAGCCTCTGGGCTTCTCTGTTCACTTTGTGTGTATTTTGTTACCCTATCACCTTCTGTGTACATTATGTCATATCCCCCAGTTTGTCTGTGAGTCCATCTGTTTTGCATAACAGTTCAAACACCAGTACATTCCTGCAGACACTGGAGTGCATAACAGTTCTGACACCAGTACTTTCCTGCAGGCACTGGTGTGCATAACATATTCAGCAGCCTAATACTCCTGTTGAAATTTTGTGGGAATATGGAGCATACCCCTCAAAATACGTTGCAACAGGTGGTCGATCAGGTGCAGGTCCTGACTCGACAATTTAATGATTTGTCCATTAAAATGCACACCTCCCAGGCTGCTGGCGGAGCTCCCGCAGCAGCAGCACCTGCAGGGGTTAAGGAGCCGAAAGTAAATCTCCCGGATCGTTTTTCTGGAGATCGCTCGCAGTTCTTTTGTTTCAAGGAGAGCTGCAAGCTATACTTCCGGCTTAGGCCTCAGTCTTCTGGGTCGGAGATTCAGCGGGTGGGCATAGTGATTTCCTTGCTACAAGGAGACCCACAGGTCTGGGCATATGGGTTGCAGCCTGACTGTCCGTCGCTTAAAAGTGTTGATGCTTTTTTTACGGCACTGGGCATGTTGTATGATGACCCTGACAAGACGGCCTCAGCCGAGGCTCAGATTTCGATCCTTAAGCAAGGGCGAAGGCCAGTTGAGGTTTACTGTACGGAGTTTCGGAGGTTGGCCCATGATACCCAGTGGAATGACCCAGCCCTGAGACACCAGTACCGAAGAGGTCTTTCTAACCAGATAAAGGACCAACTGGTACAATATCCCTTGCCTGATAGCTTGGATCAGCTCATGCAGTTATCCATCCGGGTGGATAGACGGCTGAGAGAGCGTAGGCTTGAAAGGGAGACTGAGATTTCCTTCCTTCCCAAGGGAACCTCAGACTCTGAGGAATTTTCTGAGGAGCCTATGCAGATTGGGGCTACCCGCCTCTCCTCGCGTGAGAAGACGCGGAGGAGACAGCAGGGGTTGTGTTTGTACTGTGGGAATAAAGGTCATGTGGTAGTATCATGCCCAGAAAAGCCGGAAAACTTCAGGGCCTGAGGGTGATGGGAAATATCCTGTCAGGCCAGAAGTCAGAATTTCCCAAGAAGACTTTTATCATTCCGGTGACCTTGAAGATCCTCGGTCAAACTGTCAAGACTGAGGCCTTTGTGGACAGTGGGGCCGACGGGGTTTTTATGGACCGCCAATTCGCCCTGAAGCACTCTGTTCCCTTAGTACCCTTGGCATCGGAAATTGAGATTTGTGGGTTAAACGGGGAACCATTATCCCAAGGTAAAATTACCTCTTGCACTAGCCAGATTTCTTTGTTTATTGGAGCCACACACTCTGAAAAATTGTCCTTTTATGTGACTGTCTGTACTTTTGCCCCATTGGTGTTGGGGTTACCCTGGTTAAGGGCCCACAATCCTCAATTTGACTGGGTCTCTGGGGAGATTCTTAATTGGGGTACTGATTGTTTCAGGAGTTGCTTGAGCCTTCCAGTCAGGCTCTCGCAGCTAAGTTTGCCAGGATTGCCAGGGTGTTATGTAGATTTTGCGGACGTGTTCTCCAAAAAAGTTGCAGAGGTACTACCTCCCCATCGCCCCTATGACTGTGCCATTGATTTGTTGCCAAATGCTAAGCTTCCCAAGAGCAGGTTGTACTCCCTGTCACGTCCTGAGACTCAGGCTATGGCAGAGTACATTCAGGAGAACTTGGCTAAGGGATTTATCAGACCTTCACAGTCTCCAGTTGGGTCGGGGTTCTTCTTCGTGGGTAAAAAGGACGGTTCGTTGCGACCCTGCATCGACTTCAGGGAATTGAACCGTATCACGATTAAAAACTCATACCCACTGCCTCTCATTTCGGTCTTGTTTGACCAGCTTCGTACTGCCACCATTTTTACTAAGATTGACCTACGCGGTGCGTACAATCTAATCCGAATAAGAGAGGGGGATGAATGGAAGACTGCCTTTAATACCCACTCAGGGCATTATGAATATTTGGTGATGCCTTTTGGGCTCTGTAATGCCCCGGCAGTCTTCCAGGATTTCATGAATGATGTGCTCAGGGAATATTTGGATAGATTCTTAGTTGTATACTTAGATGACATCCTAATCTTCTCCCATTCCCTGGAGGAACATCGGAAGCATGTACGCTTAGTCCTCCAGAAACTCAGAGACCACCGGCTTGGGGCGAAGCTGGAGAAGTGCGAATTTGAAGTTCAGCAAATCGCATTTCTAGGATATATTATCTCCCCAGAAGGTTTCCAAATGGAGGGTTCCAAGGTACAGGCAGTCCTGGATTGGGTGCAGCCCACTAGTTTGAAGGCGCTTCAGCGTTTCCTGGGCTTTGCGAATTTTTATAGACGATTTATCGCTGGATTTTCGTCTATAGTGGCGCCCTTGGTGGCACTCACTAAGAAAGGGGCGGATGTTGCTCACTGGTCTTGTGAGGCTAAAGCGGCTTTTGCCCGTCTCAAAAGGGCATTTGTTTCGGCCAAGGTGCTGCGACACCCAGATCCAGAGCGTCCTTTTGTGGTGGAGGTGGATGCCTCTGAGATGGGTATTGGGGCAGTGCTTTCTCAGATGGGAGTGTCTGATAATCGCCTTCATCCCTGTGCTTACTTTTCCCGTAAATTTTCGCCTGCCGAGATGAATTATGACGTGGGTAACCGGGAATTGTTGGCTATTAAGGATGCACTCGAGGAGTGGAGACACTGGCTTGAGGGGGCTAAGTTTGTGGTCTCAATTCTCACTGACCATAAGAATCTGGCATATTTAGAGTCAGCGAAGCGTCTCAATGCCAGGCAGGCATGATGGGCTTTGTTTTTTGCTCGCTTTAATTTTTTGATAACATATCGCCCTGGGTCAAAAAACATCAAAGCTGATGCGCTCTCGCGGAGTTTTGCTCCAATCCAGGAGACCACCGAGGAGCCGTTGCCCATTGTTTCCCCATCATGTATTAAAGTGGGCATTACCCAGGACCTCTTATCATTAGTCCTTAGAGCACAGGAGCAGGCTCCTCCAGACCTTCCGGTAGGTCTTTTGTTTGTGCCTCCTAGGTTAAGACAGCGAGTGTTCCTGGAATTCCATGCCAAGAAGTCGGCAGGTCACCCGGGTATTGCCAGAACTCGGGAGTTGCTATCTAGGGCGGTGTGGTGGCCCTCGGTGGCTAAGGATGTGGATCAGTGGGTTCGGGCATGTGACATCTGTGCCCGAAATAAGACTCCTAGAGGGGTTCCTGTTGGCCCATTACATCCACTCTCTATCCCATCTAAGCCATGGACCCACATTTCAATGGATTTTGTGGTGGACTTGCCCAAATCCTCGGGGATGACAGCCATCTGGGTTGTCGTTGACAGGTTTTCGAAGATGGCGCACTTCGTTCCACTGGTTGGGCTGCCATCAGCCAGACGCCTGTCTGAATTATTTATGCTGCATGTTGTGCGTCTCCACGGGTTGCCACTTGATGTGGTCTCTGACCGCGGATCCCAGTTTGAGGCCAAATTCTGGAGGGCATTTTGTTCCGATCTCCAGATTTCTGTCAGCTTGTCGTCAGGCTACCATCCGCAGTCTAATGGGCAGACTGAAAGGGTGAACCAGTCCTTGGAGCAGTTCCTCAGGTGTTATGTCTCCAAGTGTCAGACTGACTGGGTTGCTCATCTGTCCATGGCGGAGTTTGCCTATAACAACGCGGCTCACTCTGCTACAGGGATCTCTCCCTTCCTTTGTGTGTATGGGCATCATCCTAAGGCCAATTCTTTTGACCCCCTGGACTCCACGCCTGGTGGTTCCTCTGTGGTTTCGGTCCTTAGAGGTATTTGGCGGAAAGTGAAGAAAGCCCTTGTGTCTGTGTCATTAGTGACCAAAAGGGTTTTTGATAAGCGGAAAAGACCCTGCAGCTTCAAATTAGGAGACTTCGTCTGGTTGTCTACCAAGAATTTGAAGTTGAGACAGCCATCTCATAAGTTAGGGCCCCGGTTCATCGGCCCTTATAAGATCACCAGGGTTATCAATCCGGTGGCATTTCAGTTAGATCTGCCCCGTTCTTTGGGTATCAATAAAACATTTCATTGTTCCCTTTTAAAACGGGCGATTAGTAATCCTTCTTCCAGTGGAAGACCTTCCCCTCTTCTGATACGTGGCCAGAGGGAGTTTGTTGTTGAAAGGATTCTTGACTCCAAGGTGGTTCGGGGTCGGCTGTCATTTTTGGTGCACTGGAAGGGGTATGGCCCGGAGGAGCGGTCGTGGGTGCGCAGTTGTGATCTTCATGCCCCCAGACTGATACGCTCTTTCTTCTCGCAGTTCCCCGATAAACCCGGTGGTAGGGGTTCTTTGACCCCTCGTCAGAGGGGGGGTACTGTTAGGGTCTCCTGCCCTGTGCTGCCACGTCGTCATGGCAACCGGGAGACAAGTGCTAGTGGTGTAACCTGAGCGCAGCTGATACTCCGGTTCGGGTCTTTTGCTGTGCAGTGGTTATAGGCTCTGTGCACGGCAGGGGATCCGGTGCTGGTTTTTGTGCTCACAGTCTGTGAGGTCTGAGTGGGGCGTGGACAGCACCTGCTTTATAAGGCCTCTTTTCAGGGTAAGCAGATGCTGCTGAATCTTTGTTGGTTAGTCAGTTCATGAAAGTTAGCCAGTACTGTGTAGCTTTGTATTTGTTTGTTGCTTACTGCAAATAGGCCTGGGGATTTGGTATTACACTCTGCCAATCCAGACCTAGCAGTAAGACTGGAGTCAGTCGTTTAGCTTGCTGGGGTTCTGTTACTACTCTGTGAACTTAGCAAGTTTGCGGCTGTATTCTAAGACTTGCCTGTCTAATCCTGTCTCACTGTGCTAGGTGTCAGGGGTCAGTTTAGTGGCAGTAAGCTAAAACCTGTGCACTGCAAGTGAGAATTAGGATTGTGGAGATTCTCCTTGTGTCTATCATTCCATCTCTGACCAAGGAGTTTACTGCCACACCCGTTGGTAACCCTTTAGGGTTTTGCTGTTGCCCTTAGCAACAGCATTTCGGGTTCTCTACGTATTAAAACACAACATCTTGCTTTTCCATCTGAGCAGTTCTAATACAAGGGAGATACCCAGTTCCTTAGCCTCTGGGCTTCTCTGTTCACTTTGTGTGTATTTTGTTACCCTATCACCTTCTGTGTACATTATGTCATATCCCCCAGTTTGTCTGTGAGTCCATCTGTTTTGCATAACAGTTCAAACACCAGTACATTCCTGCAGACACTGGAGTGCATAACAGTTCTGACACCAGTACTTTCCTGCAGGCACTGGTGTGCATAACACTCAACCAATCATCATATCCGTCCAAACCCGATACTTACCTGGTTTGTCACATATGAAAGGGGTACTCTCTCTGTCTGCTGTATATGAAAGGGGTGCTCTCTCTGTCTACTGTATCTGAAAGGGGTGCTCTCTCTATCTGCTGTATATGAAAGGGGTGCTCTCTCTGTCTGCTGTATATGAAAGGGGTGCTCTCTCTGTCTACTGTATCTGAAAGGGGTGCTCTCTCTATCTGCTGTATATGAAAGGGGTGATCTCTCTGTCTGCTGTATATGAAAGGGGTGCTCTCTCTGTCTGCTGTATATGAAAGGGGTGATCTCTCTGTCTGCTGTATATGAAAGGGGCGCTCTCTCTGTCTGCTGTTTCTGAAAGGGGTGCTCTCTCTGTCTGCTGTATATGAAAGGATGCTCTCTCTGTCTGCTGTATATGAAAGGGGTGCTCTCTCTGTCTGCTGTATATGAAAGGGGTGCTCTCTCTGTCTGCTGTATATGAAAGGGGCGCTCTCTCTGTCTGATGTATATGAAAGGGGCGCTCTCTCTGTCTGTTGTATATGAAAGGATGCTCTCTCTGTCTGCTGTATATGAAAGGGGTGCTCTCTCTGTCTGCTGTATATGAAAGGGGTGCTCTCTCTGTCTGCTGTATATGAAAGGGGCGCTCTCTCTGTCTGATGTATATGAAAGGGGTGCTCTCTCTGTCTGCTGTATATGAAAGGGGCGCTCTCTCTGTCTGCTGTTTCTGAAAAGGGTGCTCTCTCTGTCTGCTGTATATGAAAGGGGCGCTCTCTCTGTCTGCTGTATATGAAAGGGGCGCACTCTCTGTCTGCTGTATCTGAAAGGGGTGCTCTCTCTCTGCTGTATATGAAAGGGACGCTCTCTCTGTCTGCTGTATATGAAAGGGGTGCTCTCTCTCTGTCTGATGTATATGAAAGGGGCGCTCTCTCTCTCTCTCTGCTGTATATGAAAGGGGTACTCTCTCTGTCTGCTGTATATGAAAGGGGCTCTCTCTCTGTCTGCTGTATCTGAAAGGGGTGCTCTCTCTCTGCTGTATATGAAAGGGACGCTCTCTGTGTATGCTGTATATGAAAGGGGCGCTCTCTCTGTCTGCTGTATATGAAAGGGGTGCTCTCTCTCTGTCTGATGTATATGAAAGGGGTGCTCTCTCTCTCTGCTGTATATGAAAGGGGTACTCTCTCTGTCTGCTGTATATGAAAGGGGTGCTCTCTCTCTCTGCTGTATCTGAAAGGGGTGCTCTCTCTGTCTGTCTGCTGTATATGAAAGGGGTGCTCTCTCTGTCTGCTGTATATGAAAGGGGTGCTCTCTCTGTCTGTTGTATATGAAAGGATGCTCTCTCTGTCTGCTGTATATGAAAGGGGTGCTCTCTCTGTCTGCTGTATATGAAAGGGGTGCTCTCTCTGCTGTATATGAAAGGGGCGCTCTCTCTGTCTGCTGTATATGAAAGGGGTGCTCTCTCGGTCTGCTGTATATGAAAGGGGTGTGTGATACCCTGAAACTGCAGCCCAAATCAACTGTGGCACTACAGGTGCCAGCATGACTTTAATAAATGTAAAATGTTTGCTGGAGTTGCATAGCACTGTGCCAGCAGCCTACGGCTTGCAGCACAGAAAGAGTTAACAGCACAGCTCATAGCTATACAGATTAGTCTGCAAAATGCAAAGGGCATGACTCACTCATTTGCAGACTCAGAGCGGGAAACTGAGAGCGGGAAACACAGAGCGGGAAATCCCAGATAGAATGTGTACCTGGGAATGCTGGGTTATAAAAAGGTTGTCCTGCAGCAGCCTAGGGAGAGGACAGTCAGTGAGGAGAGTGAGCAGACAGTGAGGTGGATTAGCCAGAAAGATGTAGCCCCAGTGAGGGCTCCCCACATGTTTAGGTGGGGAGTGATGCCAGCCACAGCAAAGCACTTGATGACAGAGGGAGACATCGCAGTGTAAGAAGCAGCAGTATGCAGAATCCAGTGAAAGGGTGAAGCCAGGAGAAAAGTGTGCTAATGGTGTGAGTCTCAAGAGGTATCTGGGTGAAGTGGTCGGAAGCCACGCGGCGTGAGTAAGCGCCCCCATGGAAAAGTATCTCGAGAGGTATCTGGGTGAAGTGGTCGGAAAGCCACGCGGCGTGAGTAAGCGCCCCCAAGGAAAAGAATCCTCGCTAAGTAAGAGAGAGAGAGACGGTCACCTGATGTGTAGCACTACTGGTCACAGAATGCCCTGGTACGTAATGCTGTTTGCCATGTATATGCCGCTGCGACTATGCGATGCGCTGGAGGAGGTGCCCTGATGTGTGATCCACTGTAACTTATGCTTTGTGCTGGAGGAGTGTTCACAAGTTATCCCTGCAATCTCCCTGTTTGATGTTTGAATAAACTTTATGCTGTTTATCTGAGATGGGCTGGCGCCCAATTCTTTATGCGCTGCACCGACACCTGTAGTCCACACCCACAATGTACTTGTAGTTAAAGACCTGATTCTTCCGGGAACCCTCTGGTAACTGTGCCTGAACCCATGACAAGCCGGGGCAAGGTAAGGGTGATGTACTATACACAGTGACTGCAGATCTTGCATACCTAATACTAGTAGAGATGTGCACTTGAAATTTTTCGGGTTTTGTGTTTTGGTTTTGGGTTCGGTTCCGCGGCCGTGTTTTGGGTTCGACCGCGTTTTGGCAAAACCTCACCGAATTTTTTTTGTCGGATTCGGGTGTGTTTTGGATTCGGGTGTTTTTTTTTTAAAAACACTAAAAAACAGCTTAAATCATAGAATTTGGGGGTCATTTTGATCCCAAAGTATTATTAACCTCAAAAACCATAATTTCCACTCATTTTCAGTCTATTCTGAATACCTCACACCTCACAATATTATTTTTAGTCCTAAAATTTGCACCTAGGTCGCTGGATGACTAAGCTAAGCGACCCTAGTGGCCGACACAAACACCGTGCCCATCTAGGAGTGGCACTGCAGTGTCACGCAGGATGGCCCTTCCAAAAAACACTCCCCAAACAGCACATGACGCAAAGAAAAAAAGAGGCGCAATGAGGTAGCTGTGTGAGTAAGATAAGCAACCCTAGTGGCCGACACAAACACCGGGCCCATCTAGGAGTGGCACTGCAGTGTCACGCAGGATGGCCCTTCCAAAAAACCCTCCCCAAACAGCACATGACGCAAAGAAAAAAAGAGGCGCAATAAAGTAGCTGTGTGAGTAAGATAAGCGACCCTAGTGGCCGACACAAACACCGGGCCCATCTAGGAGTGGCACTGCAGTGTCACGCAGGATGGCCCTTCCAAAAAACACTCCCCAAACAGCACATGACGCAAAGAAAAAAAGAGGCGCAATGAGGTAGCTGTGTGAGTAAGATAAGCGACCCTAGTGGCCGACACAAACACCGTGCCCATCTAGGAGTGGCACTGCAGTGTCACGCAGGATGGCCCTTCCAAAAAACCCTCCCCAAACAGCACATGACGCAAAGAAAAAAAGAGGCGCAATGAGGTAGCTGTGTGAGTAAGATAAGCGACCCTAGTGGCCGACACAAACACCGTGCCCATCTAGGAGTGGCACTGCAGTGTCACGCAGGATGGCCCTTCCAAAAAACCCTCCCCAAACAGCACATGACGCTAAGAAAAAAAGAGGCGCAATGAGGTAGCTGTGTGAGTAAGATAAGCGACCCTAGTGGCCGACACAAACACCGTGCCCATCTAGGAGTGGCACTGCAGTGTCACGCAGGATGGCCCTTCCAAAAAACATTCCACAAACAGCACATGACGCAAAGAAAAATTAAAGAAAAAAGAGGTGCAAGATGGAATTGTCCTTGGGCCCTCCCACCCACCCTTATGTTGTATAAACAGGACATGCACACTTTAACCAACCCATCATTTCAGTGACAGGGTCTGCCACACGACTGTGACTGAAATGACGGGTTGGTTTGGACCCCCCCCAAAAAAGAAGCAATTAATCTCTCCTTGCACAAACTGGCTCTACAGAGGCAAGATGTCCACCTCATCATCATCCTCCGATATATCACCGTGTACATCCCCCTCCTCACAGATTATCAATTCGTCCCCACTGGAATCCACCATCTCAGCTCCCTGTGTACTTTGTGGAGGCAATTGCTGCTGGTCAATGTCTCCACGGAGGAATTGATTATAATTCATTTTAATGAACATCATCTTCTCCACATTTTCTGGATGTAACCTCGTACGCCGATTGCTGACAAGGTGAGCGGCGGCACTAAACACTCTTTCGGAGTACACACTTGTGGGAGGGCAACTTAGGTAGAATAAAGCCAGTTTGTGCAAGGGCCTCCAAATTGCCTCTTTTTCCTGCCAGTATAAGTACGGACTGTGTGACGTGCCTACTTGGATGCGGTCACTCATATAATCCTCCACCATTCTTTCAATGGTGAGAGAATCATATGCAGTGACAGTAGACGACATGTCCGTAATCGTTGTCAGGTCCTTCAGTCCGGACCAGATGTCAGCATCAGCAGTCGCTCCAGACTGCCCTGCATCACCGCCAGCGGGTGGGCTCGGAATTCTGAGCCTTTTCCTCGCACCCCCAGTTCCGGGAGAATGTGAAGGAGGAGATGTTGACAGGTCGCGTTCCGCTTGACTTGACAATTTTGTCACCAGCAGGTCTTTCAACCCCAGCAGACTTGTGTCTGCCGGAAAGAGAGATCCAAGGTAGGCTTTAAATCTAGGATCGAGCACGGTGGCCAAAATGTAGTGCTCTGATTTCAACAGATTGACCACCCGTGAATCCTTGTTAAGCGAATTAAGGGCTCCATCCACAAGTCCCACATGCCTAGCGGAATCGCTCCGTGTTAGCTCCTCCTTCAATGTCTCCAGCTTCTTCTGCAAAAGCCTGATGAGGGGAATGACCTGACTCAGGCTGGCAGTGTCTGAACTGACTTCACGTGTGGCAAGTTCAAAGGGCATCAGAACCTTGCACAACGTTGAAATCATTCTCCACTGCGCTTGAGACAGGTGCATTCCACCTCCTATATCGTGCTCAATTGTATAGGCTTGAATGGCCTTTTGCTGCTCCTCCAACCTCTGAAGCATATAGAGGGTTGAATTCCACCTCGTTACCACTTCTTGCTTCAGATGATGGCAGGGCAGGTTCAGTAGTTTTTGGTGGTGCTCCAGTCTTCTGTACGTGGTGCCTGTACGCCGAAAGTGTCCCGCAATTCTTCTGGCCACCGACAGCATCTCTTGCACGCCCCTGTCGTTTTTTTTAAAATTCTGCACCACCAAATTCAAGGTATGTGCAAAACATGGGACGTGCTGGAATTTGCCCATATTTAATGCACACACAATATTGCTGGCGTTGTCCGATGCCACAAATCCACAGGAGAGTCCAATTGGGGTAAGCCATTCCGCGATGATCTTCCTCAGTTGCCGTAAGAGGTTTTCAGCTGTGTGCGTATTCTGGAAAGCGGTGATACAAAGCGTAGCCTGCCTAGGAAAGAGTTGGCGTTTGCGAGATGCTGCTACTGGTGCCGCCGCTGCTGTTCTTGCGGCGGGAGTCCATACATCTACCCAGTGGGCTGTCACAGTCATATAGTCCTGACCCTGCCCTGCTCCACTTGTCCACATGTCCGTGGTTAAGTGGACATTGGGTACAACTGCATTTTTTAGGACACTGGTGAGTCTTTTTCTGACGTCCGTGTACATTCTCGGTATCGCCTGCCTAGAGAAGTGGAACCTAGATGGTATTTGGTAACGGGGGCACACTGCCTCAATAAATTGTCTAGTTCCCTGTGAACTAACGGCGGATACCGGACGCACGTCTAACACCAACATAGTTGTCAAGGCCTCAGTTATCCGCTTTGCAGCAGGATGACTGCTGTGATATTTCATCTTCTTCGCAAAGGACTGTTGGACAGTCAATTGCTTACTGGAAGTAGTACAAGTGGGCTTACGACTTCCCCTCTGGGATGACCATCGACTCCCAGCAGCAACAACAGCAGCGCCAGCAGCAGTAGGCGTTACACGCAAGGATGCATCGGAGGAATCCCAGGCAGGAGAGGACTCGTCAGAATTGCCAGTGACATGGCCTGCAGGACTATTGGCATTCCTGGGGAAGGAGGAAATTGACACTGAGGGAGTTGGTGGGGTGGTTTGCGTGAGCTTGGTTACAAGAGGAAGGGATTTACTGGTCAGTGGACTGCTTCCGCTGTCGCCCAAAGTTTTTGAACTTGTCACTGACTTATTATGAATGCGCTGCAGGTGACGTATAAGGGAGGATGTTCCGAGGTGGTTAACGTCCTTACCCCTACTTATTACAGCTTGACAAAGGCAACACACGGCTTGACACCTGTTGTCCGCTTTTCTGTTGAAATACCTCCACACTGAAGAGCTGATTTTTTTTGTATTTTCACCAGGCATGTCAACGGCCATATTCCTCCCACGGACAACAGGTGTCTCCCCGGGTGCCTGACTTAAACAAACCACCTCACCATCAGAATCCTCCTGGTCAATTTCCTCCCCAGCGCCAGCAACACCCATATCCTCCTCATCCTGGTGTACTTCAACACTGACATCTTCAATCTGACTATCAGGAACTGGACTGCGGGTGCTCCTTCCAGCACTTGCAGGGGGCGTGCAAATGGTGGAAGGCGCATGCTCTTCACGTCCAGTGTTGGGAAGGTCAGGCATCGCAACCGACACAATTGGACTCTCCTTGTGGATTTGGGATTTCGAAGAACGCACAGTTCTTTGCGGTGCTTTTGCCAGCTTGAGTCTTTTCAGTTTTCTAGCGAGAGGCTGAGTGCTTCCATCCTCATGTGAAGCTGAACCACTAGCCATGAACATAGGCCAGGGCCTCAGCCGTTCCTTGCCACTCCGTGTGGTAAATGGCATATTGGCAAGTTTACGCTTCTCCTCCGACAATTTTATTTTAGGTTTTGGAGTCCTTTTTTTACTGATATTTGGTGTTTTGGATTTGACATGCTCTGTACTATGACATTGGGCATCGGCCTTGGCAGACGACGTTGCTGGCATTTCATCGTCTCGGCCATGACTAGTGGCAGCAGCTTCAGCACGAGGTGGAAGTGGATCTTGATCTTTCCCTAATTTTGGAACCTCAACATTTTTGTTCTCCATATTTTAATAGGCACAACTAAAAGGCACCTCAGGTAAACAATGGAGATGGATGGATACTAGTATACTTATGGATGGACTGCCGAGTGCCGACACAGAGGTAGCTACAGCCGTGGACTACCGTACTGTGTCTGCTGCTAATATAGACTGGATGATAATGAGATGAAATCAATATATATATATGTATGTATATATAATATCACTAGTACTGCAGCCGGACAGGTAGATAATATATTTATTAGGTAATGATGACTGATGACGGACCTGCTGGACACTGTCAGCTCAGCAGCACCGCAGACTGCTACAGTAAGCTACTATACTATAGTAGTATGTACAAAGAAGAAAGAAAAAAAAAAACCACGGGTAGGTGGTATACAATTATGGATGGACTGCCGAGTGCCGACACAGAGGTAGCTACAGCCGTGGACTAACGTACTGTGTCTGCTGCTAATATAGACTGGATGATTGATAATGAGATGAAATCAATATATATATATGTATGTATATATAATATCACTAGTACTGCAGCCGGACAGGTAGATAATATATTTATTAGGTAATGATGACTGATGACGGACCTGCTGGACACTGTCAGCTCAGCAGCACCGCAGACTGCTACAGTAAGCTACTATACTATACTAGTAGTATGTACAAAGAAGAAAGAAAAAAAAAAAACACGGGTAGGTGGTATACAATTATGGATGGACTGCCGAGTGCCGACACAGAGGTAGCTACAGCCGTGGACTAACGTACTGTGTCTGCTGCTAATATAGACTGGATGATTGATAATGAGATGAAATCAATATATATATATGTATGTATATATAATATCACTAGTACTGCAGCCGGACAGGTAGATAATATATTTATTAGGTAATGATGACTGATGACGGACCTGCTGGACACTGTCAGCTCAGCAGCACCGCAGACTGCTACAGTAAGCTACTATACTATAGTAGTATGTACAAAGAAGAAAGAAAAAAAAAAAACCACGGGTAGGTGGTATACAATTATGGATGGACTGCCGAGTGCCGACACAGAGGTAGCTACAGCCGTGGACTAACGTACTGTGTCTGCTGCTAATATAGAGTCTAGACTGGATGATAAATTATTAATAATGAGATGAAATCAATATAATATCACTAGTACTGCAGCCGGACAGGTACTATATATATTTATTATGTAATGACTGATGACGGACCTGCTGGACACTGTCAGGTCAGCACAGCACCGCAGACTGCTACAGTAAGCTACTATAGTAGTATGTATAAAGAAGAATGAAAAAAAAAAAAAACACGGGTAGGTGGTATACAATATTATATATATATATATATATATATATATATATATATATATATTATATACAATTATATATATATATATATATATATTAAACTGGTGGTGATTGATTATTAAACTGGTGGTCACTTCAGGTCACGTTGCAACTTGCAACTAGTACTCCGAGGCCTAAGCAGACAATCACAAAATATATTATTATACTGGTGGTCAGTGTGGTCACAACAATGGCAGTGTGGCACTGACTCTGGCAGCAAAAGTGTGCACTGTACGTTATATGTACTCCTGAGTCCTGCTCTCAGACTCTAACTGCTCCCCACTGTCAGTGTCTCCCCCACAAGTCAGATAATACACTTACAGTCACACTATCTAATCTATAAATATCACTTCAGCAAGTAGTATAGTAGTATAGTAGTATACAGTATAGTAGTACTCCTCCTAATAATGCTCCCCAAAATACTGTGTCTCTCTCTTCTCTAAACGGAGAGGACGCCAGCCACGTCCTCTCCCTATGACTCTCAATGCACGTGTGAAAATGGCGGCGACGCGCGGCTCCTTATATAGAATCCGAGTCTCGCGATAGAATCCGAGCCTCGCGAGAATCCGACAGCGTGATGATGACGTTCGGGCGCGCTCGGGTTAGCCGAGCAAGGCGGGAAGATCCGAGCCTGCTCGGACCCGTGTAAAAAACCTGAAATTCGGGCGGGTTCGGATTCAGAGGAACCGAACCCGCTCATCTCTAAATACTAGTAGGCTATCACAGGTGCTCTCTCTCTCTGCTGTATCTGAAAGGGGTGCTCTGTCTGTCTGCTGTATCTGAAAGGGGCGCTCTCTCTCTGTCTGCTGTATATGAAAGGGACGCTCTCTCTCTCTGCTGTATATGAAAGGGGAGCTCTCTCTGTCTCTGCTGTATATGAAAGGGGTGCTCTCTCTCTGTCTGCTGTATATGAAAGGGGCACTCTCTCTGTCTGCTGTATATGAAAGGGGTGCTCTCTCTGTCTGCTGTATCTGAAAGGGGTGCTCTCTCTGTCTGCTGTATATGAAAGGGGTGCTCTCTCTCTCTGCTGTATATGAAAGGGGCGCTCTCTCTCTGTCTGCTGTATATGAAAGGGGTGCTCTCTCTCTATCTGCTGTATATGAAAGGGGCGCTCTCTCTGTCTGCTGTATATGAAAGGGACGCTCTCTCTGTCTGCTGTATATGAAAGGGGTGCTCTCTCTGTCTGCTGTATCTGAAAGGGGCACTCTCTCTGTCTGCTGTATATGAAAGGGGCGCTCTCTCTGTCTGCTGTATATGAAAGGGGCGCTCTCTCTGTCTGCTGTATCTGAAAGGGGTGCTCTCTCTGTCTGCTGTATATGAAAGGGGCGCTCTCTCTGCTGTATATGAAAGGGACGCTCTCTGTGTCTGCTGTATATGAAAGGGGCGCTCTCTCTGTCTGCTGTATATGAAAGGGGCGCTCTCTCTCTCTGTCTGATGTATATGAAAGGGGCGCTCTCTCTCTCTGCTGTATATGAAAGGGGTACTCTCTCTGTCTGCTGTATATGAAAGGGGCGCTCTCTCTGTCTGCTGTATCTGAAAGGGGTGCTCTCTCTCTGCTGTATATGAAAGGGACGCTCTCTGTGTATGCTGTATATGAAAGGGGCGCTCTCTCTGTCTGCTGTATATGAAAGGAGTGCTCTCTCTCTCCGCTGTATCTGAAAGGGGCGCTCTCTCTGTCTGCTGTATCTGAAAGGGGTGCTCTCTCTGTCTGCTGTATATGAAAGGGGTGCTCTCTCTGTCTGCTGTATATGAAAGGGGTGCTCTCTCTGTCTGCTGTATCTGAAAGGGGTGCTCTCTCTATCTGCTGTATATGAAAGGGGTGCTCTCTCTGTCTGCTGTATCTGAAAGGGGCGCTCTCTCTGTCTGCTGTATATGAAAGGGGTACTCTCTCTGTCTGCTGTATATGAAAGGGGCGCTCTCTCTGTCTGCTGTATCTGAAAGGGGTGCTCTCTCTCTGCTGTATATGAAAGGGACGCTCTCTGTGTATGCTGTATATGAAAGGGGCGCTCTCTCTGTCTGCTGTATATGAAAGGGGTGCTCTCTCTGTCTGCTGTATATGAAAGGGGCGCTCTCTCTGACTGCTGTATATGAAAGGGGTGCTCTCTCTGTCTGCTGTATCTGAAAGGGGTGCTCTCTCTCTGTCTGATGTATATGAAAGGGGCGCTCTCTCTCTCTGCTGTATCTGAAAGGGGTGCTCTCTCTCTGTCTGATGTATATGAAAGGGGTGCTCTCTCTGTCTGCTGTATATGAAAGGGGCGCTCTCTCTGTCTGCTGTATCTGAAAAGGGTGCTCTCTCTCTGCTGTATATGAAAGGGACGCTCTCTGTGTATGCTGTATATGAAAGGGGCGCTCTCTCTGTCTGCTGTATATGAAAGGAGTGCTCTCTCTCTCTGCTGTATATGAAAGGGGTGCTCTCTCTGTCTGCTGTATATGAAAGGGGCGCTCTCTCTGACTGCTGTATATGAAAGGGGTGCTCTCTCTGTCTGCTGTATCTGAAAGGGGTGCTCTCTCTATCTGCTGTATATGAAAGGGGTGCTCTCTCTGTCTGCTGTATATGAAAGGGGTGATCTCTCTGTCTGCTGTATATGAAAGGGGTGCTCTCTCTGTCTGCTGTATATGAAAGGGGTGCTCTCTCTGTCTGCTGTATATGAAAGGGGTGCTCTCTCTGTCTGCTGTATATGAAAGGGGTGATCTCTCTGTCTGCTGTATATGAAAGGGGTGCTCTCTCTGTCTGCTGTATATGAAAGGGGCGCTCTCTCTGTCTGCTGTATATGAAAGGGGTGATCTCTCTGTCTGCTGTATATGAAAGGGGTGCTCTCTCTGTCTGCTGTATATGAAAGGGGCGCTCTCTCTGTCTGCTGTATATGAAAGGGGTGCTCTCTCTGTCTGCTGTATATGAAAGGGGTGATCTGTCTGCTGTATATGAAAGGGGTGATCTCTCTGTCTGCTGTATATGAAAGGGGTGCTCTCTCTGTTTGCTGTATATGAAAGGGGTGCTCTCTCTGTCTGCTGTATATGAAAGGGGCGCTCTCTCTGTCTGTCTGCTGTATATGAAAGGGGCGCTCTCTCTGTCTGTCTGCTGTATATGAAAGGGGCACTCTCTCTGTTTGCTGTATATGAAAGGGGTGCTCTCTCTGTCTGTTGTATATGAAAGGGGCGCTCTCTCTGTCTGCTGTATATGAAAGGGGCGCTCTCTCTGTCTGCTGTATATGAAAGGGGTGCTCTCTCTGTCTGTTGTATATGAAAGGATGCTCTCTCTGTCTGCTGTATATGAAAGGGGCGCTCTCTCTGTCTGCTGTATATGAAAGGGGTGCTCTCTCTCTGTCTGCTGTATATGAAAGCTCTCTGTCTGCTGTATATGAAAGGGGTGTTCTCTCTGTCTGCTGTATATGAAAGGGTTGCTCTCTCTGTCTGCTGTATATGAAAGGGGTGCTCTCTCTCTCTGCTGTATATGAAAGGGGTGCTCCCTCTGTCTGCTGTATATGAAAGGGGTGCTCTCTCTGTCTGCTGTATATGAAAGGGGTGCTCTCTCTGTCTGCTGTATATGAAAGGGGTGCTCTCTCTGTCTGCTGTATATGAAAGGTGTGCTCTCTCTCTCTGCTGTATATGAAAGGGGTGCTCTCTCTGTCTGCTGTATATGAAAGGATGCTCTCTCTGTCTGCTGTATATGAAAGGGGTGCTCTCTCTGTCTGCTGTATATGAAAGGGGTGCTCTCTCTGTCTGCTGTATATGAAAGGGGTGCTCTCTCTGTCTGCTGTATATGAAAGGGGTGCTCTCTCTCTCTGCTGTATATGAAAGGGGTGCTCCCTCTGTCTGCTGTATATGAAAGGGGTGCTCTCTCTGTCTGCTGTATATGTAAGGGGTGCTCTCTCGGTCTGCTGTATATGAAAGGGGTGCTCTCTCTGTCTGCTGTATATGAAAGGGGTGCTCTCTCTGTCTGCTGTATATGAAAGGGGTGCTCTCTCTGCTGTATATGAAAGGGGTGCTCTCTCTGCTGTATATGAAAGGGGTGCTCTCTCTGTCTGCTGTATATGAAAGGGGAGCTCTCTCTGTCTGCTGTATATGAAAGGGGTGCTCTCTCTGTCTGCTGTATATGAAAGGGGTGCTCTCTCTCTCTCTGCTGTATCTGAAAGGGGTGCTCTGTCTGTCTGCTGTATATGAAAGGGGTGCTCTCTCTCTGTCTGCTGTATATGAAAGGGACGCTCTCTCTCTCTGCTGTATATGAAAGGGGTGCTCTCTCTGTCTGCTGTATATGAAAGGGGTGCTCTCTCTCTGTCTGCTGTATATGAAAGGGACGCTCTCTCTCTCTGCTGTATATGAAAGGGACGCTCTCTCTCTCTGCTGTATATGAAAGGGGCGCTCTCTCTGTCTGCTGTATATGAAAGGGGTGCTCTCTCTGTCTCTGCTGTATATGAAAGGGGTGCTCTCTCTCTGTCTGCTGTATATGAAAGGGGTGCTCTCTCTGTCTGCTGTATCTGAAAGGGGCGCTTTCTCTGTCTGCTGTATCTGAAAGGGGTGCTCTCTCTGTCTGCTGTATATGACAGGGGTGCTCTCTCTGTCTGCTGTATATGAAAGGGGTGCTCTCTCTCTGTCTGCTGTATATGAAAGGGGCGCTCTCTCTGTCTGCTGTATATGAAAGGGGCGCTCTCTCTGTCTGCTGTATATGAAAGGGGTGCTCTCTCTGTCTGCTGTATATGAAAGGGGCGCTCTCTCTGTCTGCTGTATATGAAAGGGACGCTCTCTCTGTCTGCTGTATATGAAAGGGGCGCTCTCTCTGTCTGCTGTATATGAAAGGGGTGCTCTCTCTGTCTCTGCTGTATATGAAAGGGGCGCTCTCTCTGTCTGCTGTATATGAAAGGGACGCTCTCTCTGTCTGCTGTATATGAAAGGGACGCTCTCTCTGTCTGCTGTATATGAAAGGGGTGCTCTCTCTGTCTGTTGTATATGAAAGGATGCTCTCTCTGTCTGCTGTATATGAAAGGGGTGCTCTCTCTGTCTGCTGTATATGAAAGGGGTGCTCTCTCTGCTGTATATGAAAGGGGTGCTCTCTCTGTCTGCTGTATATGAAAGGGGAGCTCTCTCTGTCTGCTGTATATGAAAGGGGTGCTCTCTCTCTGCTGTATATGAAAGGGCGCTCTCTCTCTCTGCTGTATCTGAAAGGGGTGCTCTCTCTGTCTGCTGTATATGAAAGGGGTGCTCTGTCTGTCTGCTGTATATGAAAGGGGTGCTCTCTCTCTGTCTGCTGTATATGAAAGGGACGCTCTCTCTCTCTGCTGTATATGAAAGGGGCGCTCTCTCTGTCTGCTGTATATGAAAGGGGTGCTCTCTCTGTCTCTGCTGTATATGAAAGGGGCGCTCTCTCTGTCTGCTGTATATGAAAGGGACGCTCTCTCTGTCTGCTGTATATGAAAGGGACGCTCTCTCTGTCTGCTGTATATGAAAGGGGTGCTCTCTCTGTCTGTTGTATATGAAAGGATGCTCTCTCTGTCTGCTGTATATGAAAGGGGTGCTCTCTCTCTGTCTGCTGTATATGAAAGGGGTGCTCTCTCTGTCTGCTGTATCTGAAAGGGGCGCTCTCTCTGTCTGCTGTATCTGAAAGGGGTGCTCTCTCTGTCTGCTGTATATGACAGGGGTGCTCTCTCTGTCTGCTGTATATGAAAGGGGTGCTCTCTCTCTGTCTGCTGTATATGAAAGGGGCGCTCTCTCTGTCTGCTGTATATGAAAGGGGCGCTCTCTCTGTCTGCTGTATATGAAAGGGGCGCTCTCTCTGTCTGCTGTATATGAAAGGGACGCTCTCTCTGTCTGCTGTATATGAAAGGGGCGCTCTCTCTGTCTGCTGTATATGAAAGGGGTGCTCTCTCTGTCTGCTGTATCTGAAAGGGGCACTCTGTCTGCTGTATATGAAAGGGGTGCTCTCTCTGTCTGCTGTATATGAAAGGGGTGCTCTCTCTGTCTGCTGTATATGAAAGGGGTGCTCTCTCTGTCTGTTGTATATGAAAGGATGCTCTCTCTGTCTGCTGTATATGAAAGGGGTGCTCTCTCTGTCTGCTGTATATGAAAGGGGCGCTCTCTCTGTCTGTTGTATATGAAAGGATGCTCTCGCTGTCTGCTGTATATGAAAGGGGTGCTCTCTCTGTCTGCTGTATATGAAAGGGGCGCTCTCTCTGTCTGCTGTATATGAAAGGGATGCTCTCTCTGTCTGCTGTATATGAAAGGGGTGCTCTCTCTGTCTGCTGTATATGAAAGGGGTGCTCTCTCTCTGTCTGCTGTATATGAAAGGGGCGCTCTCTCTGTCTGCTGTATCTGAAAGGGGTGCTCTCTCTCTGTCTGCTGTATATGAAAGGGGTGCTCTCTCTGTCTGCTGTATATGAAAGGGGTGCTCTCTCTGTCTGCTGTATATGAAAGGGGTGATCTCTCTGTCTGCTGTATATGAAAGGGGTGCTCTCTCTGTCTGCTGTATATGAAAGGGGTGCTCTCTCTGTCTGATGTATATGAAAGGGGTGCTCTCTCTGTCTGCTGTATATGAAAGGGGTGCTCTCTCTGTCTGCTGTATATGAAAGGGGTGCTCTCTCTGTCTGGTGTATATAAAGGGGTGCTCTCTCTGCATACTTGCCTACTTTTGAAAACTTGTTTGAGGGAGATTTTAGCTGGTAGTAGAATGCACCGCACCGATGAGAGGGTGTGTCATGCTCCGCCCAAAGGGTGTATCTAGCTCCACCTATGGGCGTATTTAGTGTCACTAAGGGGTATGTCCTGCAGTGGCAGGTGAAATCTAAAGTACTAAGGGGGTCATTCTGACCCGATCGCACGTTGCAGTTTATTGCAGCGGTGCGATCGGGTCAGAACTGCACATGCGCCGTTTCGTGGGCGTGGTCCGGCCAACGCAGGTGTGGCCAGACCGAATGGGGGCGGGCCGGAGAGGCTGCGTGACGTCACACGCAGCCGCTGTGGCCCGGGGATCGATGAGTAGCTCCCGGCCAGCACGCTAAAGCTACTCTTGAAGTGCAAAGGCATCGCCGCTGTGCGATGCCTTTACACTTCTTTGGGGGGGGGGGGGGGACTGACATGCGGTGCGGGATAGCACTGTGCTGGGCGTCCCCCTGCATGTCAGTGTGAATGATCGTAGCTGTACTAAATTTCATTTAGGAATGACCCCCTAAGTCAGTGATGGCTGACCTTCACACTCCAGCTGTTGTTGAACTACACATCCCAGCATGCCCTGCTACATTTTTGCTATTTGGCCATGCTAAAACTGATGCAGGGCATGCTCGGATGTGTAGTTCAACAACAGCTGGAGTGTCAAGGTTAGCCATCACTGCCCTAAGTGCAGCATGCTGCCTGGGGGGTTTGTGTATGGGTGTCTCTCCAGACACGAGATTCAGACATCAGACAAATTGATGTAGCTGAAGTCCGGAACACTCTGGGCCTGATTTGGAGGTGGACCTTCCCATTGCAATCCTTTCTGTTTAGGACCCCACACACTGTATGCAAATGAAGCATTCATTATATTTTAACAATGTATTTCTTTCTACGCTTTGTGGGCATCCCCGAAGCAGTTAAAGACAGACAATTGTCAGATTTTGTAGCGACTGATATATTCCAGGCGTTGGGAACCACAGATGCCCCATTCTTATCTCACATTGAAAGAGTGCACAGAATAGGTCCTGCTCGTCCTGATGCTGAAATGAAACCGAGGCCAGTCATTGCGAAATTGATGGACTTTCGTATGAAGGAACATGTATTGCGCTCTTATCGCAAACTCCCACAATTGGTAGTGCAGGGAAAACGTATTTTGATTTTTCAAGACTTCTCGGCCTCTGTTGCACAGAAGAGAAGGGAGTTCTCGGATGTTTGCAAAATACTCCATGAGAGCAATACTAGATTCGCACTGATGTACCCCGCTAAATTACGCATTCAAGATAATGGCCGCACATTGATATTTGTGGATCCCGTCACCGCACACTCCCATGTTACACACATGTTGAATTCTGGGAATCCACCACACTAAGACTAGACACTTTGTTATATAATCTATGCCTGAGTCGGTTTAATTTTCACACGAGCGAGACATTTGGTCTCTCTATATGCTACTCAGCCTGAAGCTTAATGTTGCAAATATTTCAGATAAGTTTCTCGCCAGTGCTACCGGAGGGTTTAGCACTTGCGTGGTTATTAGTTTGGTTTGGAAAAAATGAAAAATGTTATGTGAAGCAATGTGTGTTTTTTTGTTTGTTTTTTTGTTTTTTGCTTTGCCCGTGTCGTGCCTTCCTCGCCCGTTCCGCTCCTGGGCTCTATGATACTGTTTGGTTTCGGTCGTTCCTCTCCGCTCGCTGGGAAGGAGGAGGGCGACGATGTGACAGGATGTTCCTGCTGAAGTGTCACCCTCGGATGGGGGTAGGTTAGTAGACTAATGACTGATCCTAGAGTAGGGACCTCTTCAGCAGATTCTAGCTTTAAGATTATGTCCTGGAACGTGGGCGGCCTTAACTCCCCGATAAAACGTAAAAGAGTTGTCACACACCTGAAACGGTTTAAACCTCAAATTATATTTCTCCAAGAAACCCACTGGATGTCGGGCGCCTCTTCTGCTCTTCGGGCAACATGGTTAGATAGCTGTGTTTCGGCGGACAACACGAGGAAGACTAGGGGGGTGGCGATTCTTTTTAGCAAACACCTACACTACACTGTTTTAAATTCTGTTGCTGACCCGGAGGGGCGTTATTTAATTTTAGATGTAGAAATCTGGGGTAACAAATACACACTGGTTAATGTATATGCACCAAATTGCGAGACAGCTGATTTTCTCCAGGAATTGAGCTCTCAACTGCTACAACGAAATAATTCGCAACTTATCCTGGGAGGAGACTGGAATACAGTTGACGATCCCACTATTGACAAGCGCCCTATCCCGCGTAATTCTGGTTCGCCTTCTTGGACACATCTCCAAACATTGAAAACCTCCCTTCAGCTCACCGACGTTTGGCGTCTCCTAAACCCAACGGACAGATCCTTTACTTTCTTCTCCGGGGTTCATGGCTCCTGGTCCAGGATTGACTCCATCTTGGTTGCAGACTCCCTAGTGACGCTAGTTAAGAAAGCTGATATCCATAACATTCTGATATCGGATCATGCTCCTGTGACATTGACGCTGCAGAGAACTCTCCAGTCGGGGGGCTCAAGAATTTGGAGATTTCCGAGTTATCTCTATAACTGTGATGATTTTAGGAAATTCTTGATAACAAACTGGGCAAAACTATTTAGATGATAACCTGGAACACTGGGACCGACCAAATATTCTTTGGGGTGCGGCAAAGGCAGTTCTAAGGGGTCAAATTATTGAATATGTTCATAGAATGAAAAAGAAAAACTTGGCGATTTATAACACCTTACATTCATATTTAACTGATGCTCTCCAGTGTCATCTTACCCTACAGACTGAGGAGTCTTTGCGGCTATATTTACAGGCTAAACAGCTCCTGAATGACCACTTGCTAGCGCAAGCGAAACGTGACGTGGTATTTTCTTCCCATAAATATTATCAATGGGGAAACAAATCCGGTCGACTACTGGCAAATATGGCTAAGAAAAAAACTACTCGCAAATTTATAACAGCTGTTAGACACCGAGCCTCGGGACAACTCCTTACCGACTCCCCGGACATATTAAACCATTTCGAATCTTACTTTGCTGACCTATACTCTGATCTCCCCTTCAGCAAATCTACTCATACCACGCTCCTTCCAGACGCAGTACTACCACCAATAACGAATGCACAGTCGGATTCACTGGTGAGAGCTATCACCGAGGAAGAGCTAGTCTCGGCAATGTCCAAACTCAAATTGCACAAGTCTCCGGGCCCTGACGGCCTCTCCAATGAATTTTATAAAATCCTTCAGCCTCACGTAGTTCCGTCTCTGCTAGAAGTTTTCAACAGCCTCTTACAACAGCGTTCCCCCTTTCACCACTTCACAACAGCACATACTATTTTAATCCCTAAACCCGCACAAGACCCACAATTGGTGTCTTCATATAGGCCCATTACGTTGTTAAATACCGACATAAAATTATTTACTAAGATTTTAGCAGATCGGCTGCAAGTTATTCTCCCCCACTCTTTAACTAATCACCAACTTGGCTTTGTTCGCAATACTCATTCGGTTAAGGGAATTAGGGCGGCGGTCGCGGCAGTTGTATCTTCTGCTCAATCGCCCCAATCCAGAAATATACTCCTTAGTTTAGACACCACTAAGGCCTTCGACACAGTACTCTGGCCCCATTTATTCAAGGTCTTACAACGAAGACTATTCCATCAGGACTTCATTGATATTATTCGCTACTTATACGATTCTCCCTCTACTAACCTCTTGCTCAATGGACATATTAGCAGCCCGGTGGTTATGTGCCGTGGCACGCGGCAAGGATGCCCCGTCTCCCCTGCTGTTCAATTTGGCCATAGACCCCCTACATCGTCTGCTGTTAAGCGATACTCAGTTTCATGGAATTCAGGTTGGTCGCAGAGAACTAAAACTTACTGCTTTCGCCGATGATCTTCTGCTATATATCTCAGATCCGGAGGCTTCTCTGACCCACATATTTAATTTACTGCAGGCCTATGGACAAGTTTCAGGATTCAACGTTAACTGGGCAAAATCGGTGGCACTCAGATTGGGGAATGGTTCATTTTTGAAACAGGGGGTGAGGAACCTACCATTACAATGGAGTTCAGACCACATAACTTATTTGGGAATTCGAATTCCGAGAAAGCCGGAGCGATTATATACACTAAATTTTACCTCGGTCGTTCGAATAATTGAAACAGAACTTGAAACCTGGAAATCTATGCCTTTATCATATTTGGAAGGGCTAGCTTGATTAAGATGATATCATTCCCCCGTC
Organism: Pseudophryne corroboree; assembly: GCF_028390025.1. NCBI lineage: Eukaryota > Metazoa > Chordata > Amphibia > Anura > Myobatrachidae > Pseudophryne > Pseudophryne corroboree. The sequence continues at coordinate 1,262,081 of NW_026967473.1, read as the reverse complement.
TGATGTACTTTATTCAAGCCATGCCACATGCACTTCTACCTAAAGACGTTCAACGTCTTAATTTTCTTTTTAGGAGATTTATCTGGCAGGGAGAGAGACCGCGTATAGCGTTGATCAAACTCCAACAGACTACAGGAAATGGAGGAATTAACTTCCCTAATATCCTCTGGTACTCACAGGCGGCCCAACTGCGATACCTACATGACTGGATGCACAATGACAACACGTACACAAACACAGACTTAGATAGGGAATTTACACAAGGGGGGGATCTAATTACCTTTCTACATATGCATGATCGGGAGGTGTCCGAAGAGCAGAGGAGTAACCCCTTATTGTGGAACGTTAAAAAACTGTGGACAGATATGAGACATAAACTTAATCTAAATGTCCACAAATCATTACATCTTCCGTTCGTGGCTAATCCGGACTTCCAAGATGGCCAGGCACAATATCCGTTTAATATATGGCGGCTGGGGGGCGTGTCCAGGATCGGCGATCTGGTGGACATGCGGGGCTCAAGGCCGCTCACGTTCCAGGAGGCCACTACTAGATACCCAACTTTGCTGGCCTATCCTGTGGCCTTTCTATTGGTTCAACATTATGTTTCATCCACTATTAGATGTTTTTCACCTGGGGATTGGGACAATCCGTTGGATAAAATGCTGAAACAAACCCCTAAGGTTCGGAAGGCAATTTCGACTGCATATGGGTATTTTAGAACCGTCCTAGACTACTCACAGGGACTGGGAGGTATTATGTCTTGGAGGGATTGTCTCCCAGACATTGAAATTACAGAATTACTGGCGGCGCACGGTAAAGCCTGCAAATTATTTCCCTCTTCTAGATATAAAGAAATGTCTCTCAATATTTTACATAGGACTTATTTATCGCCCCATAGACGACACCTGATAGGACTTGCTGACACACATGCATGTTGGAAATGTGGCACTCCTCAGGCAGATTTATTTCACTGCCTGTGGACATGTCCTTTGGTCAGACAGTTTTGGACCCAGATAAGAAATTACCTGACGGCCAATCTGGTGAACTATTGGAGGTTGTCTCCGGAGTGGGCGCTCTTTGGTATCCTACCACCGAATCAGCGCCTCTCTTTGGGCAGTAAAAAACTGCTGTTGGCAGTTAGTTTAGCGGCTAGAAAAGCCATTCTACAAGTGTGGATAGCGAGAGATCCGCCTACTCTATCATTATTTAAAGCCAAACTATTTTATCTCTTTAGGATGGAATGGATAAGTGTTCTGCTGGAAAAAGACGCTAAGATATATAGCTCTCCCAGACTTCAAAAAAACTATGTAACGACTTTGTCGATCACGGTTAGGAAACAACTCCACGACTCATTGTCAAACACAGAATGGTTTCTGACGAGATTGGCTGCTGGAGATCCGCCGATTGTGCTTTAAAAAAATAATTGACTGACAGTCAGGGTTTTATGGGCCGGGGGGTGGGGAAATCAGGTACGGCTACGGGCACTTGTTTTTGATTACTTATTTATGCATTTATTTTTTATTTTATTTTTTTATTTTTTATTTTTTTTCTATTTTTGGTGTTTTTCTTTTTCTCCCATCTTCAAATGTAAAAGTTTGGGTCAATCGACTGAACTGAACTTTAGATCAGTGGAGCAAATGGTCTCCGGGGACTTGTTTCATGCAGATGCGATGCTGTTGACTGATTATAATGGAAATGTCCCTTGATTAAAGACTTCACTGTATTCTTCCTTGCTCTATTTTCATATGACACCCTTCTACCAATGTTCTGAAATATAGTGATTGTTCATGTCTGTATTGCATATATTGCTTCAATAAAAAATTATGTTTAAAAAAAAAACAATGTATTTCTTAGCAAGAGGTTCAGAGCCCCACATTTACTTTTCTTCCTGTAGCACTTAACATTTCAAAGATAATTCTTCTGCCTCTCATGCGGCCCATTCTCCTGTGACCAGTGGTGGAAGTAGAAATTTTTAAGTGAGGGTGTAGAAAAGGCCGCATTGGAAAATGGGGTGTGGCCTCTCAAAAGGGGGCATGTCCTTAAGTGTACTGTACCACGCCGTATACCCTTAATAGTAGGATCTCTTATACTATCTAGTACTGGTGCCCCTTTCACATTATGCCACACAGTATGAGCCAAAATTCACATTACGCCACACAGAATGAGCCAAAATTCTCATTATGCCACATGGAATGAGCCAAAAATCACATTACGCCACATGGAATGAGCCAAAATTCACATTACGCCACATGGAATGAGCCAAAATTCACATTACGCCACACAGAATGAGCCAAAATTCACATTACGCCACATGGAATGAGCCAAAATTCACATTACGCCACATGGAATGAGACAAAATTGAGTGACAGCAGGGACAGGGAGAGTGACAGCAGGGACATAGGGACAGAGAGATGACAGAGGGACAGGGAAAGTGACAGTAGGAACAGTGAGAGTGACAGAGAGAGGGACAGGAAATACATACAGTAGGGAGAGAGAAAGGCAGCAGGTTAAGATTACCTAATGGACAGTGGTGCGGAGGAGGAGGAGGCTGTGATCGGCGGCGGTGGTCCCAAGGAGGAGGCTGTGGTCAGCTGCAGCAATGGTGTGGAGGAGGAGGAGGCTGTGGTTGGCGGCGGCGGTACCGAGGAGGAGGCTGTGGTTAGCTGCAGCGGTGGTGTGGAGGAGGCTGTGGTCGTCGTAGGTGGCAGAACAGATGAGGATGTGGTCGACGACGACGACTGCTGTGGCCTTCAGTGCAACTCTGGTGCCTCCCCCTGCATCCAGTTCGCCTATCATTTCAAATCTGTTGCGGACCAGCAGCCAATCAGGAGCGGCCGCTCCTCACTGGCTGCCGGTTCGAGAGCTCCAATTGGCTCTTGAATAGCGCTAAATTTGGAATGATAGCGGCGGCAGGGGTCTTCAGCGATCAGTGCTTGAAGTGCCGGTATGCCATACCAGTGTATACCATCCCACTTCGAGCATTGCCTGTGACTGTGTGTGTTGCTGTCAGGGGGTGGGGACACAGACTCACAGAGGGGGGCACCCAGGAATGGAGACAGCTGCTGCACAGACCAATAACCAGGGCAGTGCATATGGGAATTCTGCGTACTATCTGTTTTTTAGAACTAAGTAAAAAGTAAAGAAACTGCCAGCAGAAAGTAGCAGCAATAGGAGGAGGGAAAGCACCTCTCAAAGAGGGGGCACCACAGAACATATCCATGAGCTCCCCTCCTCAAGCCAGCTCAGACTTACAAGGTGTTATACATACCCCTTTTTTTTCACTAGTGATGCGGGTCGCAGCCGGGAGCCTGACACGGGTGCTACTCGGCTGCGACCCGCATCAGAGCCCCCTTTCCCACTGCACTCACCAACCCGGCATATTGCCGCGTTGGTGACGCTGCTGGTGATGCGGCAGGGGCGGCACTGGGAGATCACATGATCTCCCAGTGCCGCCCTTCCATACACTGTGAACAGGAGCCGTGTCACATCGACACGGCTTCCGTTTACACTGCACAGCTTACCGGGAGCCATTTCCACTCGCAAAAAACACGGGTAAATGCACGCCCCAGTGCATTTACCCATGTTTTTTGAGCTAGTGGAAAAGGGGTATCAGTGAGCTGCAGACTCACATTGCCAACTGACAGCTGAGCAATGAAAGGAGGTGGGGCTTCAAGGGTTCCGGTATGAAAGATAGACAGTGTCTAGTTAGACAGTCAATAGATAAACACCATATGTTAGATGGACATTAGGTCGACAGGGTCAAAAGGTCGACAGGGTCAAGAGGTCGACATGGAAAAGGTCGACGGGTCAAAAGGTCGACAGGGTCAAAAGGTCTACATGAAAATGGTCGACATGAAAAAGGTAGACACCATGTTTTTTGCATTTTTGTGGTTTGTGTGGATAGTTTTGTCATCTGGGACCCCCAATTGTAGAAAGGCATACCCTCGCGGGGCTCGCTTTGCTCGCCACGCTTCCGGCACGGTGGCTCGCTGCGCTCACCACAAGGTTTATAACCAACTCTATGCCGACATGGATAGAGAAAGTATGAAATAATCCAAAAACATGTTACATTTAAAAAAAAAAACATTTGTCTATCTTTTTTATGTCGACAATTTTCATGTCGACCTTTTGACCATGTCGACCTTTTGACCTGTCGACCTTTTCCATGTCGACCTTTTGACCCTGTCGACCTAATGTCTGTCTAATATATGGTGTCTATCTATTGACTGTCTAACTAGACACTGTCTATCTATCAAACGGATAGGAGTTCACATTGGTATAATAAAATGAGTCAGGATTAACCCCGTGTAGTCATTTGTGATGTCACAAGCCCTTCACCTGACTGAGGTTTCCTGTGAAGGGGGGGGGGCTGCGACAGAGGGGGGGGGGGGTTCAGCCCTGCACTTCCTGTTTATAACTTACATGATAGCTATCTGGCTGGGCCCACACTGGACAACACAATATTACACCCATGCAATAAACAGTAAATTAAATGTGACAGACACATATCAGGCTCAGGGAGATATTCAATGATAGGCATAACATATATACACGGGACTACTTCCCACCGCAGGGACACTATCACTGACCTGGTTTGGGAGTGTTGTGGACTCGGGGCTTCTTCCGATGACCGGGAAGAGGAACCGCCACTGGGTCGTAGTAGAGATGGCCGGATGTAGGTCTTCCTCATGCAGAACTAAGACGGCAGGCGGGAGGCCCAGAGGAATTCTTGTAGGTCTCCTGTAAGACAAGACTTGTAGAAATAATGAAGGCTGGGGTACTGAGATATTGGAGACACTGTGGTATTGAAGGCACTGAGGTACTGGGAGTACAGGGAGTGCTGGGAGACCCTTGGAGGCACGGAGGTGTTTGGAGGCACGGAGGTGCTTGGAGGCACGGAGGTGTTTGGAGACACCGAGGTGTTTGGAGGGACGAGGTGCTTGGAGGCACGAGGTGCTTGGAGACACGGAGGTAACTGGAGGCACGGAGGTGCTTTGAGGCGCGGAGGTGCTTGGAGGCACGGGGTGCTTGGAGGCACGAGGTGCTTGGAGGCACGGAGGTGCTTGGAGGCACGGAGGTAACTGGAGGCACGGAGGTAACTGGAGGCACGGAGGTAACTGGAGGCACGGAGGTGCTTGAGGCGCGGAGGTGCTTGGAGGCACGAGGTGCTTGGAGGCACGAGGTGCTTGGAGGCACGGAGGTGCTTGGAGGCACGGAGGTAACTGGAGGCACGGAGGTAACTGGAGGCACGGAGGTAACTGGAGGCACGGAGGTGCTTGAGGCGCGGAGGTGCTTGGAGGCACGAGGTGCTTGGAGGCACGAGGTGCTTGGAGGCACGGAGGTGCTTGGAGGCACGGAGGTGCTTGGAGGCACGAGGTGCTTGGAGACACGGAGGTAACTGGAGGCACGGAGGTGCTTGTAGGCACAGGATGCTTGGAAGCACAGGTTGCTTGTAGGCACAGGATGCTTGCAGGGACAGGATGCTTGGAAGCACAGGATGCTTGCAGGGACAGGATGCTTGGAAGCACAGGATGCTTGCAGGGACGAGGGAGCTCTGGATCATAGCTTCCACAGGAGAAACGAAGATACTCAGGCATCGGATCTCTGCCTGGTATCTGATTTTAAATTCCCCGCCCTAGCCTGATTGGCGGAGCAGGCAGGTGACGTCAGACCTGCTCCGCCTCCTTGCCCTTGCTTGTGATGGCGGCGCCCTTGCTTCCGGGAAGCCGCCGGAGAGCAGCGCCGACCCGCCGCTGAAGCCGGAGACTGACAGGGGAAGAGAGGCGCCGGGCAGACCAGGCCACCCGCAGGGACAAGCGCGGTCGCCGCTGCCCGAGGTTCGTGACAGTACCCCCTCCTCCAGGAGTGGCCCCTGGACACTTCCCGGGCTTAGTCGGATGTCTGGAGTGGAAGATCCGAATCAGACGAGGAGCCGTTACTTCAGTAGCCCCAATCCAACTTCTCTCCTCAGGTCCATAACCCTTCCAGTCCACCAAGTACTGTAATTTTTTATGAAGATAACGAGAGTCCAGAATAGCTTTGATTTCAAACTCCGCTCCAGCTTCTGCCACTACGGACGTTGGCCTTGGGAGTGCTGAGTGGAATCGATTCAGTATGAGGGGACGGAGTAGAGAAACATGGAAGGCGTTAGGTATGCGAAGATGGGCAGGCAAACCCAGTTTACAGACCACAGGATTTAAGACTTGTAGCACAGGGTAAGGACCGATGAACCTTGGAGCGAATTTCATGGTGGGCACCTTCAACCGGAGATTCCGTGTGGACAGCCATACCCTGTCCCCAACTTTATATTGAGGTGCGGCTTGCCGTTTCTTATCTGCAAAGAACTTGTACCGAACAGAAACCTGCTTAAGATTAGCATGAACCTTTCTCCAAATTTGTCCAAAGTGTCGTAGAGTGGACGCTACAGCAGGAACCTCTATTATCGGAAGGCTTGGAAATTCCGGAACACGGGGATGGAACCCGTAGTTGACGAAAAATGGTGATTCCCCAGTGGAAGAATGAAACAAATGGTTATGGGCAAACTCCGCCCAAGGCAACAACTCCACCCAGTTGTCCTGTGAAGGAGAGAGATACAACCGAAGAAAAGTCTCTAGATCTTGATTGACTCGTTCCGTTTGTCCATTTGTTTGGGGATGATAAGCCGACGAAAACTTAAGTTTAATGTGTAGAGTTGAACAAAGGGCTTTCCAAAACCTGGCGGTGAACTGTACTCCACGGTCAGAAACAATCTCTTGTGGCAACCCATGCAAACGAAAATGTTCTCGGATAAACAATAGAGCCAGTTTCGGTGCTGTCGGAAGACCAGTCAAGGGCACAAAGTGTGCCATCTTCGAAAAACGGTCAACGATAACCCAAACGGTGTTGCAACCCTTGGAACAGGGCAAGTCAGTGATGAAGTCCATGGAAATGTGAGTCCAGGGTCTCACAGGGATAGGCAGAGGACGAAGTAACCCTGCAGGAGGCAGACGAGGAGATTTATGTTGTGTACATTGGGGACATGAATTAACGCAATCTTGTACATCCTTCCTCATGGTGTTCCACCAGTAAGACCTTTGCAGAAACTTGTACATCTTCTGAGCGCCGGGATGACCGGAAAACTTGGAGTTATGGACCCACCGTAGTATTCCTGGGCGGAATCTAGCTGGTACGGACATTCTTCCAGGAGGAGGAGCTGGAGTAGTTAAAGCAGCAGAGACAGAAACTGGATTCAGAATTAAACCCCGCTCCGGAGGTTCATCCTCGTCTGTGGGAACCTGTGAACGGGAAAGCGCATCTGCTTTAATATTGAGAGTCCCGGCACGGTACTTGATAATGAACGAGAATCGGGAAAAGAAAAGTGCCCATCTCGCCTGGCGAGGATTCAAACATTGTGCGGATTTGATGTACAGTAAATTCTTGTGATCCGTGTAGATGGTAAACACATGTTTAGCCCCTTCTAGAAGATATCTCCATTCTTCCAAGGCAGATTTGATTGCCAAGAGTTCCTGGTCTCCAATAGAGTAATTTCGTTCGGCTGGAGAGAATTTACGAGAGTGGAAGCCACACGGATGTAATTTCTTATCAGAGGAATGCTGGGAGAGGACAGCCCCCACCCCGACTGAAGATGCATCAACTTCTAAGAAGAAGGGTTCCTCGAAATTTGGTTGTTGGAGAACTGGAGCCGTCGTGAAAGCTAACTTTAAGCGAGAAAAAGCTACAATGGCTTCCGGAGGCCACAAACTAGGATTAGAACCCTTTCTCGTCAGGGCAGTAATGGGTGCAACAATGGTGGAGAAACCTTTAATGAATTTCCTGTAGTAGTTCGCAAAGCCCAGGAACCTTTGTATTGCTTTCAGGGAAAGAGGCTGAGTCCAATCACGAATGGCCGACAACTTTTCCGGATCCATGCGAAGCTCCGTCCCCGAGATGACATAACCGAGGAACGGAATAGATGTTACTTCAAAGGTACATTTGGAAAGCTTGGCGTAGAGATGATTCTCTTGTAAACGGTGTAGCACCTCTTTGACTTGAGTCCTGTGTTCGACAAGATTCTTGGAAAAAATCAGTATGTCGTCCAGATATACCACAACGCTCTGATACAGCATATCACGAAAGATTTCGTTGACGAATCCCTGGAAAACCGCGGGAGCATTACTAAGACCAAACGGCATCACCAAGTATTCGTAATGCCCATCTCGGGTATTAAAGGCAGTCTTCCATTCATCCCCCTCTCGGATGCGTATAAGATTATAAGCTCCTCTCAAGTCGAGTTTTGAAAAAATGCGGGCACCACGAACCCTATCAAATAACTCTGTGATTAGTGGCAAGGGGTATTTATTCTTAATAGTAATGTCGTTTAGGCCGCGGTAGTCGATGCATGGTCTCAACCCCCCGTCCTTTTTCTTCACGAAAAAGAAGCCTGCACCAGCAGGGGAGGAAGAGGGGCGAATGAATCCCTTGAGCATATTGGACTTAATATACTCCGACATGGCTTGAGTCTCGGGAAGAGACAGAGGATATGTGCGACCACGAGGTGGCGTCTTCCCTGGGACAAGGTCAATAGGGCAGTCCCAAGGCCTGTGAGGTGGTAACAGGTCAGCAGCTTGTTCCGAAAATACGTCCTTGTACCCTTGATATGCCTCCGGAATGTGCTCTTCATCCGTTTTGGAGGTAACACGGAGCGGACAAACAGGAGTAAGACAATTAGTGTGACAAAAGGAACTCCAGGACAGAATTTGTGACGACTTCCAATCGATGTGGGGGTTATGACTTTTCAGCCAAGGCATTCCAAGAACCAGATCATGGGGCATTTCTGGGATTACCAAGAGTTCCAAATCTTCCTGATGTAGAGCCCCGACCCGCAGCTTAACTGGCCCCGTGCGCCACATTATGAGACCTTTGGAAATTCTAGTCCCGTTGATAGCCGTCAGTGAAATTGGCCGCTCGATAGGCCGTAACTTTAAACCCAAACTTTGGGCACAGAAGGAAGAAACGAAGTTCCCTGCAGCTCCGGAATCCAATAGGGCTTCACAAGACCTGGAGACTGAATTGGAGACTAGAGTTACTGGAAGCAAGCAGTCCGAAGTTGGAGAAGCTTTTGTCGTAACTCCCAGCTTGACTCCTCCGGAACAAGCTAGGTCTGCCCGTTTCCCGGACGGACTTTACAAGATTTAAGAAAATGATCTGCGGCTCCACAGTAAAGGCAGAGTTTACCCTCACGACGACGCTGTCGTTCTTCCGGAGACAGTCGGGAGCGGTTAATTTGCATGGGCTCATCTGAGCTAGGTGAGGCCACCGGCCTAGGAGTAGGATTCCGGAACCTGGAACGATCCGAACGGTTACGTTCTCTTCCACGCTCCTGCATCCGAAGATCCACCTTGACGCAAAGGGAAATCAAATCTTCTAATGGATCCGGCAGATCTCTAGTAACCAGCTCGTCTTTCAGCCGGTCGGAAAGACCGTTCCAGAAGGCAGCTCTCAGGGCATCATTATTCCAGCGTAGTTCGGAAGCAATGGTCTGGAAATGAACCACGTACTGGCCCACGGAACGGGCGCCCTGCCGAACACGGAGCAAATCGGAAGAAGCAGTGGTCATTCTGCCGGGCTCGTCGAAAATCCTTCGAAAGGACGAGATGAAGTTGGTGTAGTTGGAAACCATGGGATCAGATCGTTCCCATAATGGAGACACCCAATCCAAAGCAGAACCTTCCAACAGAGAAATAATATATGCTACCTTGGACCGGTCTGTAGGAAAGTTGTGTGCAAGTAGCTCGAAATGTACCTCGCACTGGTTCAAGAAACCACGACAATTTTTGGGATTCCCATTATAGCGGGACGGAGTAGGCAACTGAAGGCGTGGAGTGACACCGGCCGATGGTTGAACATTGCTGGCAACGGCAACTGGTGCGACTGCTGGAACAGGAGCCGGAATTACTGAGGCCAGAGACGCCTGAATCTGATCCAGACGCCCGGACAACTGCTGGAGGTACTGCATCACCTGACCTTGTGCTGCTTCCTGACTTTGCACTCGAGAAGCCAGGTTCTGGATGGCACTAGAGTCCGTGTTCCGATCCCCCGAGTCCATGTGGCCTGAGTATACTATCACTGACCTGGTTTGGGAGTGTTGTGGACTCGGGGCTTCTTCCGATGACCGGGAAGAGGAACCGCCACTGGGTCGTAGTAGAGATGGCCGGATGTAGGTCTTCCTCATGCAGAACTAAGACGGCAGGCGGGAGGCCCAGAGGAATTCTTGTAGGTCTCCTGTAAGACAAGACTTGTAGAAATAATGAAGGCTGGGGTACTGAGATATTGGAGACACTGTGGTATTGAAGGCACTGAGGTACTGGGAGTACAGGGAGTGCTGGGAGACCCTTGGAGGCACGGAGGTGTTTGGAGGCACGGAGGTGCTTGGAGGCACGGAGGTGTTTGGAGACACCGAGGTGTTTGGAGGGACGAGGTGCTTGGAGGCACGAGGTGCTTGGAGACACGGAGGTAACTGGAGGCACGGAGGTGCTTTGAGGCGCGGAGGTGCTTGGAGGCACGGGGTGCTTGGAGGCACGAGGTGCTTGGAGGCACGGAGGTGCTTGGAGGCACGGAGGTAACTGGAGGCACGGAGGTAACTGGAGGCACGGAGGTAACTGGAGGCACGGAGGTGCTTGAGGCGCGGAGGTGCTTGGAGGCACGAGGTGCTTGGAGGCACGAGGTGCTTGGAGGCACGGAGGTGCTTGGAGGCACGGAGGTAACTGGAGGCACGGAGGTAACTGGAGGCACGGAGGTAACTGGAGGCACGGAGGTGCTTGAGGCGCGGAGGTGCTTGGAGGCACGAGGTGCTTGGAGGCACGAGGTGCTTGGAGGCACGGAGGTGCTTGGAGGCACGGAGGTGCTTGGAGGCACGAGGTGCTTGGAGACACGGAGGTAACTGGAGGCACGGAGGTGCTTGTAGGCACAGGATGCTTGGAAGCACAGGTTGCTTGTAGGCACAGGATGCTTGCAGGGACAGGATGCTTGGAAGCACAGGATGCTTGCAGGGACAGGATGCTTGGAAGCACAGGATGCTTGCAGGGACGAGGGAGCTCTGGATCATAGCTTCCACAGGAGAAACGAAGATACTCAGGCATCGGATCTCTGCCTGGTATCTGATTTTAAATTCCCCGCCCTAGCCTGATTGGCGGAGCAGGCAGGTGACGTCAGACCTGCTCCGCCTCCTTGCCCTTGCTTGTGATGGCGGCGCCCTTGCTTCCGGGAAGCCGCCGGAGAGCAGCGCCGACCCGCCGCTGAAGCCGGAGACTGACAGGGGAAGAGAGGCGCCGGGCAGACCAGGCCACCCGCAGGGACAAGCGCGGTCGCCGCTGCCCGAGGTTCGTGACAGACACATCTGGTACCTAGCAAAATCACCTTCTTGGATTATTCAGTATAACATCATATTCTTGTCCAACATACAGTCCTGTTATGTCCGCTGCATACAGTAGTATGGGGTGTACAGCTCAGATGTGAATATCAGCCGGGTGTTATAAAGGATAACATATCATTATCTCCGGTATTCTGACGTTCACTACTGAAGCGCAGGACCAGGCTGGCCAAAAATACGTTACGTGACGCTGGCATGGCTGCGTTCCGTCACACCCTCCTAGCATACACAGTCTAGGAAACTGTGCCCGAGGAGACAGACATACTGAGAGAGAAGGATATACATAACAAAGCAGTGAGGTAACGAACCAACACACAACAGAAACAGATAGCAGTGCTAACCAGAACGGAGGAAAGCAATGCTAACAACGACAAAGGATATCAACGCTAACCCAACATGGAAAAACGACAGCAACAGCAGACCCAACCAAAAACACAACCCTGGAAGCAGGAAGTCGAAGCACTGAGGCAGGAGCCCAGTATCCACTACGTACTACGAGAAAAGGAATTACCGGTAGGTATTACATTCCTATTTTCTCTAACGTCCTAGAGGATACTGGGGAATGTACTTTAGTACCATAGGGAAGTCCCAAAGCTCCCACAACAGACAAGAGAGTGCTGAGACCCCCACAAAACCACCTGACCAAACTGAAGGTCATCCTTGGCCAAGGTGTCGAACCCGCAGAACTTGACAAATGTGTTTGATCCAGACCAAGTAGCTGCACGACACAACTGTAAGGCTGAAACACCCTTGGCAGCCACCCAGGAAGAACCCACTGACCTAGTGGAGTCGGCCTGAATAGAACTCAGCAGCGCTAAAGCTGCCGAAGAATAGGCTTGTTGAATGGTCAACCTGAGCCACTGAGCAATAGACTGCCTAGAAGCCGGACGACCAATCTTGGTAGCATCATAAAGGACAAAAAGAGAGAGTAAGATGTCCTGTGACGAGCTGTACTCTTTACGTAATTTTTAAAAGCTATCACAATGTCCAAGGAACTATTGATCGGTCAGCCAGCACCGGAACCACTATTGGCTGATTCACGTGAAAAGCCGACACAACCTTCGGCAAAAACTGCGGGCGAGTCCTGAGCTCCGCCCTATCCTCATGAAATGTCAAATATGGGCTCTTACAGGATAAGGCCCCCCAATTCTGACACACGTCTTGCATCGGCTAATGCCAGCAACGTGACGGTCTTCCAAGTGAGAAATTTCAAATCCACCCTGTTTAAAGGGTTGAAACCAGTCTGACTGGAGAAATGCCAAGACCACCTTGAGATCCCATGGAGCCGTGGGAGGCACGAAGGGTGGTTGAATATGAAGAACACCTTTTAGGAAAGTCTGTACTTCTGGCAACACAGCAAGTTATTTCTGGAAGAGACGAAATCTGGACCTTGAAGGAACCTAACCGTATGCCCAGGTCCACACCTGCTTGCATGAAGAGTAGGAAACGACCCAGTCGAAACTCCACAGGAGAATAATTTCTACTCTCACACCAAGACACAGCTTTTCCATATGCCTGTGGTAATGTTTTGACGTAACCACCTTCCTGGCCTGGACCATAGTAGAAATAACCTTGGAGGGGAGACCCTTCCTGGCTAGAATTTCTCGCTCAACCTCCAAACCATCAAACGCAGCTGCTGTAAGTCTGGATAGATGAACGGTACTTGCTGAAGGAGGTCCTCGAGAAGCTGAAGCTGCAGAGGCCAGGGGTCCTCCAGAGACATCGCCAGGAGGTTTGCATACCAGGACCATCAAGGCTAAGCTGGGGCAATCAGAATAGCCTGAACGCTTTCCAGTTTAAGTCGTTTCAGAACTCTGGGAATGAGAGGGATTGGTGGAAACAGGTATATAAACTGGTAAGTCCACGGTGCTGTCAGATCGTCAACTGCAGCGGCCTGTGGATTCCTTGTACTGGAACAGTAACAATGGAGCTTCTTGTTGAGACGAGAAGCCGTAAGGTCTATCTGTGGACAGCCCCACTGGTGAATTAGTCGTTCAAACACCTGAGGGTGAAGACCCCATTCTCCTGGATAAAGGTCGTGCCTGCTGAGGAAGTCTGCTTCCCAATTGTCCAAGCCTGGAATGAAGATGGACGAGATGGCCCTTGCATTGGCCTCCGCCCAGAGGAGAAACCTGGACACCTCTCGCACTGCAGCCCTGCTTCTTGTTCCTCCCTGTCGATTTATGTACGCCACCACTATGGCATTGTCCGACTGCACCTGGATGGCTTAGAGAAGAGAGGAGGCCTGTAGGAGAGCACTGTATATTGCCCTGAGTTCCAGTACATTTATCGGGAGTGCAGATTCTTGACTCGACCACGTCCCCTAGAATTGGGCCCCTTGGGTCACAGCCCCCCATCCATTGTCAGCAGTATCCAAGACTGGATACTGAAACTCTGACCCTCCACAAGGTGAGTGACCTGCAGCCACCACAACAGTGACATCCGTGCTTTTGGCAACAGAGTTACCATCTGATGCATGTGTAAGGGAGACCCTGACCATTTGTCCAGCAAACCTGCTGTACTGGATGGCCTCATATGAGGCTACCATCTTGCCCAGTAAGCGAATGGAAAGATGAATTGAAATCTTGCGGGGCTGGAGCACCAAGCGGACCATAGCCTGTATAGTCAAGGCCTTGTCCAATGGAAGGAACATCTTCTGAGACACTGTGTCCAGTATTATTCCCAGGAACTGAAGTCTTTGTGATGGTTCCAGGTGAGATTTCTGGAAATTTAGGATCCATCCATGATCCGTAAGCAGGCGAGTTGTCAGGTCGATGCTGTGAAGCAGATGTTCCCTGGAAATTGCTTTTTTAGGAGATCGTCCAAATAGGGGACTATGTTGACTCTCATTCTGCGCAATGGAGCCTACATCCTCAGGTGTTTCAGCAGTTAATTCACTGGTGTGGCTGTCCCCAGATAGACCGGATGACTTCTCGTCTCAACAAGAAGCTACAATGGGGCTAATTCAGAGTTGATCGCAGCAGCAAATTTGTTAGTAGTTGGGCAAAACCATGTGCACTGCAGGGGAGGGCAGATATAACATGTGCAGAGAGTTAGATTTGGGTGGGTTATTTTGTTTCTGTGCAGGGCAAATATTAGCTGCTTTATTTTTACACTGCAATTTAGATTTCATTTTGAACACAACCCACCCAAATCTAACTCTCTCTGCACATGTTATGTCTGCTCCACCTGCACTGCACATGGTTTTGCCCAACTGGTAACAAATTTGCTGCTGTATCAACTCTGAATTAGGCCCATAATTCCTTAATGGCTTCACTCCTAAAGTTTGCAACATCCTGGATATGTTGCAGTAGGGTAATGATCTCCCCCTGGGGCAGGGAGTCAAACCCACTCACTATATTTTCATACTATTTTACCATAGCCCTAGAAATCCAGCAGCAAGCAATAGTGGGCCATTGAGCTACACGCACTACAGTATAAAATGATTTTATTGTAGTCTCAATTTTACGGTCAGCTGGGTCTTTGAGGATAGCCCCAGGTACAGGCAGTACAATTTTACGTGACAGCTTGGACACTGAAGTATCCACTGATGGGAGATTTTCCCAAACTTTCCTGTCCTCTGCAGGAAAGGGAAAAGAAATCAGTAACCGTTTAGAGGTAATGAATGTCTTGTCAGGGTTTACCCACGCCTCCTTAGACAGCGAGTTTAGCTCCTTTGAAACAGGAAAGGTGACAGAGGATTTTGGCCTTACATTAAAATACAATTCCTCTTCTGGCTCTGCCTCCTTGTCTTGTTAGTTGAGGACCTCCCTAATAGCATAAATTAGGGCCTCAACACCCGGGGACAGAGAATTATCCTCGTCCACCTCCAGCTCTGCCTCATCCAACTCCAGCAAGTCAGTCCCCAAATTAGTCTGGAGTTCCTGTGGAAGCGTGCGTTTATAGGAGACCACCAGAGGGGGCTGAGGAGCCGGTCTGTGGTCAGCAGCCTTAACTAGGAAATTTGTAAACTTAGGGGGTCATTCCGAGTTGTTCGCTCGTTGCCGATTTTCTCTATACTGCGATTAGTCGCTTACAGCGCATGCGCAAGGTTCGCAGAGCGCATGCGCTTAGTTATTTTACACAAAAGTTTGGTATTTTACTCACGGCATAACAAAGCTTTTTCATCGTTCTGGTGATCGGAGTGTGATTGACAGAAAGTGGGTGTTTCTGGGCGGAAACTGGCCGTTTTATGGGAGTGTGCGGAAAAACGCTGGCGTTTCTGGGAAAAACGCGGGAGTGTCTGAAGAAACGGGGGAGTGTCTGGGCGAACGCTGGGTGTGTTTGTGACGTCAAAACAGGAACGAAACTGACTCAACTGATCGCAGTGTAGGAGTAAGTCTGGAGCTACTCAGAAACTGTAAAGAAATTTCTATTCGCAATTATGCGAATCTTTCATTCGCAATTCTACTAAGCTAAGATACACTCCCAGAGGGCGGCGGCTTAGCGTGTGCAATGCTGCTAAAATCTGCTAGCGAGCGAACAACTCGGAATGAGGGCCTTAGTGTTACATGAGGGACACAGACTTTTCCCAGACATTTTTACAGCAGAAAACAGAGTTAATAAGAAACAGTGTAATAAAAACCCGGTTAGTGTACACACAGCAACTCCAGACAGCCCTGTATGGAGTGACACAGAGAGGATTGGGACCAACACACAATACCACAGCCCAAAGCAAAGCTCCGCTGTGTATGTATATATATATATATATATATATTATTATTATTATTTTGAGCAGTGTATATATTATATATATATATATATATATATATATATACTGCTCAAAATAATAAAGGGAACACTAAAATAACACATCCTAGATCTGAATGAATGAAATATTCTTATTAAATACTTTGTTCTTTACATAGTTGAATGTGCTGACAACAAAATCACACAAAAGTTATCAATGGAAATCAAAATTTATTAACCCATGGAGGTCTGGATTTGGAGTCACACTCAAAATTAAAGTGGAAAAACACACTACAGGCTGATCCAACTTTGATGTAATGTCCTTAAAACAAGTCAAAATAAGGCTCAGTAGTGTGTGTGGCCTCCACGTGCCTCTATGACCTCCCTACAACGCCTGGGCATGCTCCTGATGAGGTGGCAGATGGTCTCCTGAGGGATCTCCTCCCAGACCTGGACTAAAGCATCCGCCAACTCCTGGACAGTCTGGTGCAACGTGACGTTGGTGGATGGAGCGAGACATGATGTCCCAGATGTGCTCAATTGGATTCAGGTCTGGGGAACGGGCGGGCCAGTCCATAGCATCAATGCCTTCGTCTTGCAGGAACTGCTGACACTCCAGCCACATGAGGTCTAGCATTGTCTTGCATTAGGAGGAACCCAGGGCCAACCGCACCAGCATATGGTCTCACAAGGGGTCTGATAATCTCATCTCGGTACCTAATGGCAGTCAGGCTACCTCTGGCGAGCACATGGAGGGCTGTGCGGCCCCCCAAAGAAATGCCACCCCACACCATTACTGACCCACTGCCAAACCGGTCATGCTGGAGGATGTTGCAGGCAGCAGAACGTTCTCCTTGGCGTCTCCAGACTCTGTCACGTCTGTCACATATGCTGAGTGAGAATGCCAAACGTCCTGCACGGTGTTGGGCTGTAAACACAACCCCCACCTGTGGACGTCGGGCCCTCATACCACCCTCATGGAGTCTGTTTCTGATCATTTGAGTAGACACATGCACTTTTGTGGCTTGCTGGAGGTCATTTTGCAGGGCTCTGGCAGTGCTCCTCCTGTTCCTCCTTGCACAAAGGCAGAGGTAGCGGTCCTGCTGCTGGGTTGTTGCCCTCCTACGGCCTCCTTCAAGTCTCCTGATGTACTGGCCTGTCTCCTGGTAGCGCCTCCATGCTCTGGATACTACGCTCACAGACACAGCAAACCTTCTTGCCACAGCTCGCATTGATGTGCCATCCTGGATGAGCTGCACTACCTGAGCCACTTGTGTGGGTTGTAGACTCCGTCTCATTCTACCACTAGAGTGAAAGCACCGCCAGCTTTCAGAAGTGACCAAAACATCAGCCAGAAAGCATAGGAGCTGAGAAGTGGTCTGTGGTCACCACCTGCAGAACAACTCCTTTATTGGGGGTGTCTTGCTAATTGCCTATAATTTCCACCTGTTGTCTATTCCATTTTCATAACAGCATGTGAAATTGATTGTCAATCAGTGTTGCTTCCTAAGTGGACAGTTTGATTTCACAGAAGTGTGATTGACTTGGAGTTACATTGTGTTGTTTAAGTGTTCCCTTTATTTTTTTGAGCAGTGCATATATATATATATATATATATATATATATGTTTGCTATGTGCACAGCGGTGTAACCCGCTGTATAAATGCTCCCCCCTTCCTATCAGACCCCCTGGTACCAGTACAATTGGTGATTCAGCGGGGTCTGTGGAGAAGCAGCCTAGCAGTCAGCAGGAAATGGCTCCTTCCAGCCTCTGGTCCCGTTCTCCGTGAAGCCCCTCCCCCTCAATGGCGCGCAGTCCCTAGAAGATTATACTGGCTTTTACTGTGTAAAAACAGAGAATAAGAAACCCCCTGTTGTCATGAGCCAGTGTGGGTTCGCGGCAGGCACCGCAGTCCGAGGCCCATGACTGCTGCGCCCTTATGCCGCCATCATCACCCGCTAAACGAGACCCTGGTGTAAACACTCACTGCACCGCATCTATTCTTCGGCATCTGTTAGGGGTGGCGGCATGCTGCCGGCGTATGCGCACACTCTGGGGATATGTGAAACAGCACCTCAGGAGCTCAGTGTCCTGTCAGCAGGGATACGTACCATTAACTCTTAGGAAGTTTGTTCGGTCCCCCCTCTAAGTCCCACGACGCAGGCAGACTGGTGCCAACCAGTATTACCTGAAAATAACAAACCAAAAGAAATTTCTGAAGAAAACGCTATGGAGAGCAACCGAATGCACCCGGCTCCTCCGGTCACATTTTCTAAACAGATTCTGGTAGGAGGGGCATAGAGGGGAGGAGCCAGAACACACTAAATTATTTCTTAAACGTGCCAGGCTCCAACGGACCCGATCTCTACCGCACAGTGCTAAAGTACATTCCTCAGTATCCACTAGGACGTTAGAAAAAGAAAAAAAAGTGTCCATTCAACACCAAATCATGTGCTCACTCATAGCGGGATGTACTAAAGGAAAAATCCGGTAAACCCCCCGTTTTTCAAATGTACTAACCCCCATCCACCCGGAGGGAATCATCATATTTTTATGGCGATACTCTATAGAGGCCTATGGGATTCCTACCGCATCCCGCTGCTCACGCCGCCCCCCCCATACCTGAGTGCAGGCAGCCTCCTATCACAGTCCCGGATCCCAGCCTCCTCCTCCCCCAGCAACACAGCCAGATGTCCTTCTGGCTACGGATGTCACCTCCCGGAGCTGGGAGGTGACGGAGACCCCTGCACACCCTCTCCTCAGGACCACCGAGCATTGCAAGGGTCCACTGCCATCGCATTGCGATACCAATTGTGTATGTTAGTGCTCATACAATTAGCCCGCAAAGACTTTTAGTACATCCCGCTGTCAGTGAGAAAATCTATGTGATAACCTAAAAAATAGGGAATTTAATACCTACCAGTAATTCCTTTTCTCGTAGTCCGTAGTGGATACTGGGGAACTGTACTTTAGTACCATGGGGTATAGCTTGGGTCCACTGGAGCCTGGCACTTTAAAACCTTTTTCTCTGACGTCCTAGTGGATACTGGGGATCTGTACTTTAGTACCATGGGGAAGTCCCAAAGCTCTGAAACGGGTTGGAAAGTGCCGAGACCCCCGCAAAACCACCTGACCAAACTGAAGGTCATCCTTGGCCAAGGTGTCAAACCTATAGAACTTAACAAAAGAGTTTGAACCAGACCAAGTAGCAGCTCGGCACAACTGTAAAGCCGAGACACCCCGGGCAGCCGCCCAGGAAGTGCCCACAGATCTCGTCAAGTGGGCCTGAATAGACGTCGGCAAAGGCAGAGCCACCAAAGTAGAGGCTTGTTGAATGGTCAACCTGAGCCAATGAACAATAGATTGCTTAGAAACCAGACAACCAATCTTGGTGGCATCAGCCAAATAGCGAATCAGATTTCCGATGATGAGCAGTCCTCTTGACATAAATTTTCAGAGCCCTAACCACATCCAAGCGTCAGACAGCACTGGAACCACAATGGGTTGATTCACGTGAGAAGCTGACACTACTTTCGGCAAAAACTGAGGCAGGGTCCTGAGTTCCGTCCTATCTTCATGAAAAATCAAATATGGGCTGTCACGATCCGGGTATCTGGACGCCATTTCTTACCCATCAGATGCCTCCTAAGGCTGGCTCAGCGCTCCAGGACCGGATCCCATCTGTTATCCTGATGTGTACATTCCTGTATCCTCTCCTGTCACTCTGGGACGCTGTCACAGTAAACGCCATATTACACCTGGCATGGCGTCTCCCGCGGCCTCCGCCGCCGTCCCTGAACTTCTGCATGCAGAGTGTCTGAGTGGCGATTACGTCAGCCGCGGCCTCCGCTGTGTCCGCGTGGTTGGATGTGCATCTGTCAGCCTGGCGCCTCCTGTCTCCGGTGGCCGGCGCCGCCATTACTGTTTTCATTACCACATGGATTACAAACCAAACTTCCCTCCAAGTGTCTGCATGGGCGCAGCCATCTTGGATTCTGTCAGCTGATCATTTCCACCAATCTGTTCTCAGTATTGATAATCTGCATAATTGCCTAGCCAATCCCTTCCTTGCTGCAGGTATAAATACACTGTGCCTGAGCAAGGAAGGCGTCAGTGCTTTGGTTGTCAAACCTAGTTCCTGTTTGTCTCTCTCCTGTGATTGTCTTCCAGGTTCCAGCTCCTGTCTCAAGACTTCCACCATAGAGACCCGCACCAGCATTCCACCTGCGGTGTAGCCTGACTCTCCAATCCATTGTGGATTCATCTGTTTCCAGCTACAACATTACCTGCTTCCAGCTCAGCTTCCAGCAGAGTACAGCTTCCCTTAAAGGGCCGGTGTCCTTTCTACACTTTACCACTCTCCACCGGTATTATTATTTCTCCGCTCTCAAGTTCTACATTTCAGTTCATATTTCATCGCTCCCAAGTTCATTTATTATTTAACTGGTTCCAGCCAGTATCCACTCCGTGCTAACAACAGTCTGGTTCCAGCCAGTATCCACAGCAGCTGTTTTATCTTCAGCAACCCAGCTTTTCCTGGAACACCAGCTGGCACAATCCTGGGTTATCTCCATTGCTACAGTCGGGCCTGGTAAGGACTTTCCATCTAGAAGATCATAAGAACTATCTCACACTACCAGTGCCCTGTGGCTCCTGCCATCCTGTAGTACCCAGGAACTGTATTTATTCTTTGCTGACTTTTAAATTTTCTTTTACTGCTGCTGTGTTGCGGAGTTGTCATAATAAACATCATTGACTTTTATCCAAGTTGTCGTGGTCACGCCTTCGGGCAGTTATTATTCATGTTACTTACATGTCCAGGGGTCTGATACAACCTCCCAGGTTCCGGTACATCTCAGCCCCTACAACTGAGGCTGCCTCCCGTCAGCTCAGGCCCTCAGTTGTGACAGTAAGCACTGAACTAATGAATCCAGCCGGAGACCAGGATCAAGCGGCCAGGCCGATGCAAGAACTGGCAGCCCGACTAGAACATCAGGAGGCTGCACAGGGCCACATCATCCGCTGTCTCCAGGATCTCTCTACTCGGCTGGATGGGATTCAGACAACTCTCCGTGGATCAGGCGCGTCTGGTGCGTCAACCACAGTGACTCCAGCTATAACCCCACCCACCTTACCCATTTCTGCTCCACGTCTTCATCTTCCAACGCCAGCAAAATTTGACGGATCTCCAAGATTCTGCAGGGGATTTCTCAACCAGTGTGAGATTCAGTTTGAGCTACAACCTGGCAATTTTCCCAGTGACCGTACAAAAATTGCCTACATTATTTCTCTTCTCAGTGGCTCAGCCCTTGATTGGGCATCACCGTTATGGGAGAGGTCCGACACCCTGCTATCTTCCTACACTGCCTTCGTGTCAACATTCAGGCGCATCTTCGACGAGCCAGGCCGGGTAACCTCAGCTTCATCCGAGATTCTCCGTTTACGCCAGGGGTCACGTACTGTAGGACAATATCTGATACAGTTCCAGATCCTGGCGTCCGAACTGGCATGGAACGACGAGGCCCTGTATGCTGCATTCTGGCATGGCTTATCTGAGTGTATTAAAGATGAGTTAGCTACCAGAGACTTACCTTCTAAGTTAGATGAGCTAATCTCACTCTGCACGAAAGTTGATTTACGTTTCAGAGAGAGAGCAACTGAGCGTGGAAGATCATCTGCTCCAAAATCTTCTGCTCCTCCTCCTCGTCAACTGTCACCATCTAAAGATGAGCCCATGCAACTTGGCCGTTCCCGTTTAACTCCTGCTGAGCGCCGAAGACGTCTCTCCGAGTTTCTCTGTCTCTATTGTGCAGCTCAGTCTCACACCATTAATGCCTGTCCCAAACGTCCGGGAAACTCCAAATCCTAGCTCGCCAAGGAGAGGGCCGGCTAGGAGTAATGATCTCCTCTCCATCTTCTCAAGATTGTAATCTCCCAGTCTCGCTTCAAGTTGCTCAACGTTATCGGAACGTCATTGCCCTCCTTGATTCCGGAGCAGCTGGGAACTTTATTACCGAAGCTGTGACAGGACGGTACCGTACGGAAGCACTCGCCGCTTGCCGCGTCCCGTCGACTGCGCACAGATTGGAAGGTCAAGCCGCACGAGGCCTGACCACATAGGGGATTCCCGCTTACCGTCAGTAACCGCCTGTTACTGACTCCACCCACTGCGTTGTGGGCGGGTTCTTGCTGCCACCACCAAACTCCTAACCTGCCGTGGCGTTTGGAACCACGGTTCTGCTTTGTATGTGCCGACGCACTGCCTTACCACAGCTGTGTGGTGCTGACGAATCCCCACTAGTCACCTGACTAGGCCTCTACCGGTAGCTGGCGGAAGGCGGAGCTTGGAGACGCTAGGTGCTTCCCTGGACAGCCGGAGGACGGGGCTAGGTTTGGCCTAACCCTGTTGGTCACAAGGTGAAGCAGTCTTCTTGAGGCAAAGATGTTTATTGCTCAAATAACCTTTAAAAAGGCTCCTCCCTATTGCTAGGGGCAACAGCATACAATCAAGATGTTTTCAGCAGAAGAAGATGTTACAACTACCACTCTGGAGGCACGCAGGTCTCCTTTTTATGTCAGTTTTCACACAGTATCACAGGGGGGTAAGCCCTCCCTGTCTTCTCCAACCAATCAGGTTATTTTACAAAATACCAATAAATCACATTTTACAAGGATATAAGTGCAATAAAACAATATCCTCCTTCCTCTGACACAGGCGTTTGGTATCAGATTAACATTCACTATTGATAAATTTATCACATAGCTTCAAAACACAATGTTTCTGTCTCATTCACATCTCCAGGCAAACCCAGTGTCTGAGACCACAACAGGAAGGCTACAATACAAACAGTCTTCCTTCCTGCATAGGTCGCTCGCATGTCAATTAAATCAGGTACATGAAACAAGTTCCAAGCCCATAAACCCAGTGATTAGCATCTCTCTCTAAAGAACTTACACATCAAAAGGTATTGTCCTTCACACCTCTCTGATAGGAAGTGGCATGCTAAGGGCCCTGTCCCATTCCCAAAGGATAAGACATGATTATTCAGACATCTATAATAGTAAGTGCATTTTCCTCTTTAAATATACAGATGACCACATCTTGAATATAAAATACAGTTAAACATGCATTCCTGCAATTGTGCATAGAGCACTACATATGACATGTTAAAACACATCATTAAACAAACTTTTAAACAGTCCGTACCCAGCGCCGTAAGTACGTTTAACAGTGACGCCCAGCGCCCATTGTCCCTTAATATGGCGCCAGGCACAAGGGTTAACACCTTCAGTGCCGCAGCCGCCATTACACGTGTGGCTGGTTGGTCTCTCCGGCCACACTCCTCCCCCCCCATTCAAGCGGGTCAACCAGGGACCCATGTCCCAACGATTTGGGTCCTGGTCCCGCAGTCCGTTGGGGTGAAGGGGACGCTACCTGGGATGTGTAGGCTCTGGCCTAGACAGTTCATCCATAGTGCAGTGGGCCTCTCTTCGTGGGTGCACAATCTTCAGATAGTCCACCTGAAGTCCAAGTTCAAGGCTCCACCACAAAAGTCTGTCCAATTCCCCCAAGGTAGGTTGCAGCCACCTAACAGGTAGGTGGTAAGTCACCACGGTGGGGGGCCGGTTACAAACAAGTGCCACCCAAGGTGTCCCAATTGTGGCATACCCCACCTCCCACAATAGCAGTATACTGCTCAAACAGGCCACAGGGTGCTCCTGCCCATATGGCTCTTTCTGGCTCGGTACTGCTCCCAGTCCGTGCAGTGGCGCAGTAGTTCGTAACACACAGTCCTGGTCAAGAATGTGCGCCATCAGCACTGGAGCGGGTACCCGAGCCTCCTTCAATGACTGGAATGCCAACTCGCAAGCGGGTGCAAAGTCCACTGACTTGGGAATGCCCTTCCTAGCCATCTCTGTCAAGGGGTTCACTACAGGACTAAAGTCAATGACAACATGTCCGTAGGGCCTTACAGGGTCTAAGGTCAGTACCGGTCTGGGTGATGTGGGTCGGGGACAGCCTCTGGTTGCCTCCACCCCCTCTGGGTTGGGCCTACCCCTGTCTCCTCCCACATGGTGCCCCAGGCACTGCACCTCCGTCATACCTAACTGGCAACTGTCTGCCCTAACTGTCAGACCTGCCCTCCAATCCTCCTCTGTCGACCTATGACTCGGGAAACCTACCCTGTCACCTAGGCCTACTCCTTCCTCCTCGTCCGCTACCTGTGCCACAGTGATGGCGGCCAGACCACCAGCCTCTGGATCCTGTGTGGCATCCACTACAGGGAGGCTGCGTGTCTTCCCCGATCTACTGCGCACAGGCAGGGGACCTGCTATGTCCACAGCAACTTGCTGCAAGGGTTCTCCTATGGGCAGAGGCCCAGAGACAACACAACCGCTGGAGTGCCCCGGCTGCCAACGCATGGCACCAGCCTTACATGTGGTCTGGGCGTCATCCGACATTCCAGACCAGGGTAAGCTCTGTATCAGGCACTTCAGGGTACGGTCTGTCTCCGGGTTACTGTCCAAAGGGGTTTCGCTGGCAACCGACACCGGTTGCGCAGGAACGTTCCTTGAGGGGACCAGTTGGACACAGTCCCTATCTGGTCTATCCCCTCCCACTTTCCTGTCTACCCTGTACCTTAACCCTTCCCGCCAGGTCAAACTTCCCGCCCCAACCCGGTCAAGGCCGCTGCCAGAGTGGCGCCTCATGCCTTTCGGGGATGGGTCGGAGAGTTGAACCTCCCTAAACTCCTGCCTGTGGCCCTCAATCTCTCCTAAATTGGGACACTCTACAGGGGGATCTAGGTGGGGACTACTAGGGTCAGTCTGGTAGGGGTCAGTCATGGAAAAATCAGTGTGGTTTCTCATACTCACCGCCGGAGTTGGCAAACCACTTGGGTCAGGAGCATCATTGGGCACCCCCACAGGATCAAACGAGCTGGAACCGACATCCTCTGCGTTGCTAGTGGACGTGGGCATACCAGAGGCAAAAGGCATGCGGGGTAGATGTGCTGATCTAGCCGCTGTAATCTTTTCCTCTGGGCTGGTTGATGCTGTGGTTGGCTGTGCTGGCAGTTGTCTAGCAGCTGTAGTCTTTTCCTCTGGGCTGGGCGGTGCTGGAGTAGCTGATGTCAATGGTGTTTTTGGAACTTGACTCCGGGGAATGGCGCCAACAAACATAGTGACGATCCCACCACCCAGATCATTTCCTAGGACCACATCAGTTGGGAGACCATCCATGACGGCAACTTCTCGCAACTCGGGTCCAGCTCCCCAGTCCAGGTAGACTCTTGCCATGGGAACCGCTTTTTCTGTTCCTTCTGCCAGGGTGATCGTGGCAGTGCGACCCTGCAATACTGCAGCAGGATCTATAAGGTGGGGGCTCACCACAGTGATTGAGGCCCCAGAGTCTCTTAGGCCTTCTCCCTGCAGGGGTCCCACGTGGACTGGCTGCAGGTGCCTCCACATGTTGTGTAGGGGCTGTTTGGCCATGCAGGTGACTCTCTCCGCAGAGTGCACCTGCCTCTCGCCACACTCCATCGGACTGACTGGAGGGGGAACAGTCTCTGTAGGCTCATCTCCTCTCGTCAAACAAGCGATCCGGGCTCCAGCACTCGGATTTGGGGCACGAGTCTGGGGTGCTTGGGATGCAGGACAGTTCATCCTCAGATGTCCGATTTTCCCACAGCCGTAGCACTTCTTCTCCAGTCGTGGCACCGATGATCTCTGATCAGTTGCAGGGACGCTGCGGTGCGGTTGCTGGCCAAGAGCACCCGGGTTGGAAGATGCTTGTCTTTGGGGTTGATGAGCTGAAGAGGGTGGTCCCCTTGGTGGTACAGTCTGTTGGAGCTGGCTGCTGGCGGGGCGCTTCTGCCCCCGTGGCCGAATTGCCACATACTTGTCGGCTAATTGGGCAGCCATCTTTAAGCTGGGTGGCTCCCGATCTAGCACCCACTCCTTCACTTCTTGGGCGCACCGGCGGTAGAACTGCTCCCTGCAGATCAGGTCGATCAGTGCGTCCCATGTAGTGGCTTCCGAATCCTTCACCCACTTCACCACGTACTGCCGCAGCTGGGTGGCGAACTGCTCATGGGTGCTGCTAGGATTCTTGGGCAAGTCTCTGAACTTCTTCCTGTAAGACTCTGGAGTGATGAAGAATCGCTGGAGGAGGGCCTTCGCGACTTCGTCATAGTTCCCACAGTCCTCCGTCGCCACTCCTCGATAGGCCTCCAAGGCCTCTCCATGCAGAGTGGGCACAAGGTGTCTCACCCACTCTGACTTGGGTAGATCGTGTAGTTTGCAAGTCCTTTCAAAAACTTGTAAATGTCCATCAATGTCCCTATCACTGTCTGCAAACTTGGCAAACTGAATACGTCCTGATCTGTGTACAACAGCTGACAACGGCTCCCGGGGTACCACGGCTTGTGATGCCCGCTCCGCATGCCACATCCGAATGACAAGCATGCGTTCTTGCTCCGTTGCCCTTTCCCCCAATTCCGCTAGCCGATCTGCTAGGGTATCCGGGTCGCCCCCCCTGGGACGTTGGGATCCTGGCCCTGCTAGGGATTGCTGGGAAACATTACTGCTGTGAGAGAGGGCGGGGCTTGTGGTTCTCACCGGTTCCTCACGAAGGTCCACTGGTGGGCCGTCCTCTGCGATGCTGACGCCGTCAGTGCTTTCCACCTCCGCCCGATGAGACTCCTCCACGCTCCTGAGCGCCGCCTTCATGACGCTTCTGGACGCGTTGGAAGGGATATCCACACCCTTCCCCTGGCATACAATCTCCAGATCCTCCTTGGACATTCCGCTGAATTCCGCCATCTTGTGCGTTCTCCTGCGCTGCAGTTACTCCTCTCCTGAGTAACTCGGCTTCTCCAATCGGGTGATGAAAAGCCGCCTGGGACTATCCCACCACTATGCCACCAATTTCTGTGACAGGACGGTACCGTACGGAAGCACTCGCCGCTTGCCGCGTCCCGTCGACTGCGCACAGATTGGAAGGTCAAGCCGCACGAGGCCTGACCACATAGGGGATTCCCGCTTACCGTCAGTAACCGCCTGTTACTGACTCCACCCACTGCGTTGTGGGCGGGTTCTTGCTGCCACCACCAAACTCCTAACCTGCCGTGGCGTTTGGAACCACGGTTCTGCTTTGTATGTGCCGACGCACTGCCTTACCACAGCTGTGTGGTGCTGACGAATCCCCACTAGTCACCTGACTAGGCCTCTACCGGTAGCTGGCGGAAGGCGGAGCTTGGAGACGCTAGGTGCTTCCCTGGACAGCCGGAGGACGGGGCTAGGTTTGGCCTAACCCTGTTGGTCACAAGGTGAAGCAGTCTTCTTGAGGCAAAGATGTTTATTGCTCAAATAACCTTTAAAAAGGCTCCTCCCTATTGCTAGGGGCAACAGCATACAATCAAGATGTTTTCAGCAGAAGAAGATGTTACAACTACCACTCTGGAGGCACGCAGGTCTCCTTTTTATGTCAGTTTTCACACAGTATCACAGGGGGGTAAGCCCTCCCTGTCTTCTCCAACCAATCAGGTTATTTTACAAAATACCAATAAATCACATTTTACAAGGATATAAGTGCAATAAAACAATATCCTCCTTCCTCTGACACAGGCGTTTGGTATCAGATTAACATTCACTATTGATAAATTTATCACATAGCTTCAAAACACAATGTTTCTGTCTCATTCACATCTCCAGGCAAACCCAGTGTCTGAGACCACAACAGGAAGGCTACAATACAAACAGTCTTCCTTCCTGCATAGGTCGCTCGCATGTCAATTAAATCAGGTACATGAAACAAGTTCCAAGCCCATAAACCCAGTGATTAGCATCTCTCTCTAAAGAACTTACACATCAAAAGGTATTGTCCTTCACACCTCTCTGATAGGAAGTGGCATGCTAAGGGCCCTGTCCCATTCCCAAAGGATAAGACATGATTATTCAGACATCTATAATAGTAAGTGCATTTTCCTCTTTAAATATACAGATGACCACATCTTGAATATAAAATACAGTTAAACATGCATTCCTGCAATTGTGCATAGAGCACTACATATGACATGTTAAAACACATCATTAAACAAACTTTTAAACAGTCCGTACCCAGCGCCGTAAGTACGTTTAACAGTGACGCCCAGCGCCCATTGTCCCTTAATATGGCGCCAGGCACAAGGGTTAACACCTTCAGTGCCGCAGCCGCCATTACACGTGTGGCTGGTTGGTCTCTCCGGCCACAGAAGCCTATGTTAAACGGTGGTCCCTACCCACCGAGAGACTTCCTTCGTCCATTTCTTTAACTGCCGTGGATGGCAGCAAAATTTTTGATGCAGTTATTTCTTTAAGGACTCTACCAGTTCGTCTGAGAGTGGGAGTTCTTCATTCCGAACTTATTTCTTTTTTAGTGATTCCAAGAGCCACACATCCTGTGGTCCTGGGCCTTCCATGGCTCCGTCTTCACAATCCTACAATTGATTGGACGACTACGCAAATCCTGGCATGGGGTTCCTCCTGTGCTGAGACATGTTTGTTTAAAGTATTGCCTGTCTGTTCTTCCTCCCCCAGGTCGTCTGATGTTCCACCTCCTCCATATCAAGATTTCACGGATGTGTTCAGTAAAGCTTCTGCTGATATCCTTCCTCCTCATAGAGAATGGGACTGTCCGATTGATCTCGTTCCAGGGAAGGTTCCACCTCGAGGCCGAACTTATCCGTTGTCTCTGCCTGAGACGCATTCTATGGAGGAATATATTAAAGAGAACCTAGCAAAGGGGTTCATTCGACCTTCTTCTTCTCCAGCCGGCGCAGGCTTCTTTTTTGTAAAAAAGAAAGATGGTGGTCTGCGGCCGTGCATCGACTACAGAGGTTTGAACGACATTACCATCAAGAACCGTTATCCTTTACCCCTGATTACTGAGCTCTTTGACAGAGTTAGCGGAGCTACCATCTTTACAAAGCTGGACTTGCGAGGTGCATACAATCTCATCCGGATCCGTGAGGGTGACGAGTGGAAGACCGCATTTAACACCCGTGACGGACATTATGAGTACCTCGTCATGCCCTTCGGATTGAGCAATGCTCCAGCTGTCTTCCAGCATTTCGTCAATGAGATCTTCAGAGACATTCTATACCGTCATGTCGTGGTCTATCTAGATGATATCCTCATTTTTGCCAACAATTTAGAGGAACATCGTTTTTGGGTAAAGGAGGTTCTGTCCCGTCTCCGTGTCAATCATCTCTATTGCAAATTAGAGAAATGCGTCTTTGAAGTCAAGTCCATTCCGTTTCTAGGGTACATTGTGTCCGGTTCCGGACTAGAGATGGATCCTGAGAAACTACAAGCAATTCAGAATTGGCCGGTACCCTTAACCCTCAAAGGGGTCCAAAGGTTCTTAGGGTTCGCCAATTATTACCGAAAGTTTATACGAGACTTTTCCACCATTGTGGCGCCTATTACTGCTTTCACCAAGAAGGGTGCTAACCCGTCCAAGTGGTCTGAAGAAGCCATGCAAGCTTTTCATATTTTAAAACAGAGGTTCATCTCTGCGCCTGTCCTGAAACAGCCTGACATCGACTCTCCTTTCATCCTAGAGGTGGATGCCTCCTCCGTTGGAGTAGGAGCGGTGTTATCTCAGAGGGCTAAAGATGGCCATTTACATCCTTGCAGTTTCTTCTCACGGAAGTTCTCCCCAGCGGAGCGCAACTATGCCATTGGCGACCAGGAGTTGCTAGCCATCAAGCTCGCTCAAGAGGAGTGGAGATATCTGTTGGAGGGAGCTTCTCATTCAATCACCATCCTTACAGACCACAAGAACCTTCTATATTTGAAAGGCGCACAATGTCTCAACCCTCGTCAGGCCAGATGGGCACTTTTCTTTTCCAGGTTCGACTTTAAACTCCAGTTCTGTCCGGGCTCTCAGAATCGCAAGGCCGATGCCCTTTCCCGCTCATGGGAGCAAGAAAATGAGTCACAGTCTTCAGACAAGCATCCTATTATAAGTCCGTTGGCATTCTCCACGGTAGGGATGGACTCTACGCCCCCATCTGGGAAAAGTTTTGTGAAGCCGATGCTAAGGAAGAAGCTCATGCATTGGGCCCATGCTTCCCGTTTTGCCGGACATACAGGTATCCAAAAAACCCTGGAGTTTATCTCTAGGTCCTATTGGTGGCCAACTCTGAAAAAGGACGTCTTGGAGTTTATTGCATCTTGCCCAAAGTGTGCCCAACATAAAGTATCCCGCCAGTCACCTGCGGGGCAACTGGTTCCACTATCCGTTCCCCGTCGACCATGGACCCACTTGTCGATGGATTTCATTACAGACTTACCCATGTGCAACAAGTTCAATACCATCTGGGTGGTAGTTGACCGGTTCACCAAGATGGCACACTTCATTCCTCTCACCGGTCTTCCGTCAGCTTCCAAGTTGGCTCAAGTATTCATACAAGAGATCTTCCGACTCCACGGTCTTCCTGAAGAAATTATCTCTGATCGAGGAGTTCAATTCACAGCCAAATTCTGGCGAAGTTTATGTCAAGTCCTCCAAGTCAAGCTAAAGTTTTCCACGGCTTACCATCCTCAGACCAATGGTCAAACCGAGAGGGTGAATCAGGACTTGGAGGCCTTCCTCCGCATCTATGTGTCCTCCTCTCAAGATGACTGGGTTCAATTACTTCCCTGGGCCGAGTTCTGTCATAACAACCAGTATCATTCTTCATCTGCTTCAACACCATTCTTCACTAACTTTGGATTCCACCCTAAAGTCCCTGAGTTCCAACCGCTTCCAGCAACTTCTGTTCCCGCAGTGGATATCACCTTGCATCAGTTTGCCAATATCTGGAAGAGCGTACGATCAGCTCTGCTCAAGGCATCGTTCAGGTACAAGAAGTTTGCGGATAAGAAGCGTCGAGCAGTTCCTGCTCTCAAGGTGGGTGATCGGGTATGGTTATCCACGAAGAATTTGAGGTTAAGAGTTCCCAGTATGAAGTTTGCACCTCGCTATATCGGTCCTTTCAAGATTGAACAAGTCATCAATCCTGTTGCTTACAGACTCCAGTTGCCTCCCTTCTTAAAAATACCCAGGACATTCCATGTTTCCCTGTTGAAACCGCTGATCTTGAATCGGTTTCATTCCTCACTTCCTCCAACTCCGAAAGTCCAAACTCAACGAGGCGTTGAGTATGAAGTGGCCAAGATCCTGGACTCACGTCACCGTTACGGTCAACTACAATATCTTATTGACTGGAAGGGTTATGGTCCTGAGGAACGTTCATGGACCAATGCTTCTGATGTCCATGCTCCTGCCTTGGTCCGGAGATTCCATTCCAAGTTTCCTCAAAAGCCAAAGAAGTGTCCTGGGGCCACTCCTAAAGGGGGGGGTGCTGTCACGATCCGGGTATCTGGACGCCATTTCTTACCCATCAGATGCCTCCTAAGGCTGGCTCAGCGCTCCAGGACCGGATCCCATCTGTTATCCTGATGTGTACATTCCTGTATCCTCTCCTGTCACTCTGGGACGCTGTCACAGTAAACGCCATATTACACCTGGCATGGCGTCTCCCGCGGCCTCCGCCGCCGTCCCTGAACTTCTGCATGCAGAGTGTCTGAGTGGCGATTACGTCAGCCGCGGCCTCCGCTGTGTCCGCGTGGTTGGATGTGCATCTGTCAGCCTGGCGCCTCCTG
Source organism: Pseudophryne corroboree (assembly GCF_028390025.1). Classification (NCBI taxonomy): domain Eukaryota; kingdom Metazoa; phylum Chordata; class Amphibia; order Anura; family Myobatrachidae; genus Pseudophryne; species Pseudophryne corroboree. Next base: position 1,230,288 of record NW_026967473.1, on the reverse strand, counting down.
TCTCCGGTGGCCGGCGCCGCCATTACTGTTTTCATTACCACATGGATTACAAACCAAACTTCCCTCCAAGTGTCTGCATGGGCGCAGCCATCTTGGATTCTGTCAGCTGATCATTTCCACCAATCTGTTCTCAGTATTGATAATCTGCATAATTGCCTAGCCAATCCCTTCCTTGCTGCAGGTATAAATACACTGTGCCTGAGCAAGGAAGGCGTCAGTGCTTTGGTTGTCAAACCTAGTTCCTGTTTGTCTCTCTCCTGTGATTGTCTTCCAGGTTCCAGCTCCTGTCTCAAGACTTCCACCATAGAGACCCGCACCAGCATTCCACCTGCGGTGTAGCCTGACTCTCCAATCCATTGTGGATTCATCTGTTTCCAGCTACAACATTACCTGCTTCCAGCTCAGCTTCCAGCAGAGTACAGCTTCCCTTAAAGGGCCGGTGTCCTTTCTACACTTTACCACTCTCCACCGGTATTATTATTTCTCCGCTCTCAAGTTCTACATTTCAGTTCATATTTCATCGCTCCCAAGTTCATTTATTATTTAACTGGTTCCAGCCAGTATCCACTCCGTGCTAACAACAGTCTGGTTCCAGCCAGTATCCACAGCAGCTGTTTTATCTTCAGCAACCCAGCTTTTCCTGGAACACCAGCTGGCACAATCCTGGGTTATCTCCATTGCTACAGTCGGGCCTGGTAAGGACTTTCCATCTAGAAGATCATAAGAACTATCTCACACTACCAGTGCTCTGTGGCTCCTGCCATCCTGTAGTACCCAGGAACTGTATTTATTCTTTGCTGACTTTTACGTTTTCTTTTACTGCTGCTGTGTTGCGGAGTTGTCATAATAAACATCATTGACTTTTATCCAAGTTGTCGTGGTCACGCCTTCGGGCAGTTATTATTTATGTTACTTACATGTCCAGGGGTCTGATACAACCTCCCAGGTTCCGGTACATCTCAGCCCCTACAACTGAGGCTGCCTCCCGTCAGCTCAGGCCCTCAGTTGTGACATGGGCTCTTACAGGATAAGGCCCCCAATTCAGAGACACATCTGGCAGTCACCAATGCTAGCAACATCAACATCACAGTCTGCCATGGTAAGAAATTTAAATTCCACCCTATGTAAGGGTTCAAACCAGTCCGACTGAAGGAAGGACAAAACCACATTCAGATCCCACAGAGTCGTGGGAGGTACAAAAGAAGGTTGCATATGAAGAACTCCTTTTAGGAAGATCTGTACTTCTGGCAATAGAGCAAGTTTCTTCTGGAAGAGAATAGAAGCGCCTAAATCTGCACTTTGATGGAGCCTAAACGTAGGCCCATATCCACTCCCGCTTGCAAGAAAAGTAGAAAGCGACCAATTCTAAATTCCACAGGAGAAACCTTTCTACTTTCACACCAGGAAACTTACTTTTTCCAGATACGATGATACTGTTTTGACGTAACCATCTTCCTGGCTTGGACCATAGTGGAAATAACCCTAGAGGGAAGACCTTTTCTGGCTAGAATCTCACTCTCAACCTCCAAGCCGCCAAACGTAATCACGGTAAGTCTGGATAGACGAACGTACCTTGCTGAAGAAGATACTTTTGAAGCGGCAGAGGCCATGAATCCTCCAGAGCCATGGTTAGGAGGTCTGAATACCACGCCCGTCAAGGCCAATACGGGGCAATTAGAATTGCTTGAACGCCTTCCCTTCTTAGTCTTTTTAGAACCCTTGGGATTAGCGGTATTAGAGGGAACAGGTGCACAAACTGGTACGTCCATGGTGTCGCCAGCGCGTCCACTGCTACAGCCTGAAGATCCCTCATTCTGGAACAGTAACAATGGGGGTAATTCAGAGTTGATCGCAGCAGCAAATTTGTTAGCAGTTGGGCAAAACCATGTGCACTGCAGGTGGGGCAGATGTAACATGTGCAGAGAGAGTTAGATTTGGGTGTGGTGTGTTCAAACAGAAATCTAAATTGCAGTGTAAAAATAAAGCAGCCAGTATTTACCCTGCACAGAAACAAAATAATCCACCCAAATCTAACTCTGCACGTTATATCTGCCTCCCCTGCAGTGCACATAGTTTTGCCCAACTGCTAACAAATTTGCTGCTGTGATCAACTCTGAATTAACCCCATTGTAGCTCCTTGTTGAGATGATCTATCAGCGGACAGCCCTACCGGTGAATTAACTGCTGAAACACCTGAGAATGTAGGCTCCATTCCCCCCCCCCCCCCCCCCCCGTATGGAGGTCGTCTCTGCTGAGGAAGTTTGCTTCCCAGTTGTCCACACCTAGAATGAATATGGCTGAGATGGTCTTTGCATTGGTCTCTGCCCAGAAGAGTATCTTTGACACTTCTCGCATTGCCACTCTGCTTCTTGTTCCTCCTTGTCGATTTATGTACACTACTGCCGTGGCATTGTCCAATTGAACCTGGATCGCTTGATCCCTCAGGAGATGGGAAGCTTGCAGAAGGGCATTGTAAATTGCCACGAGTTCCAGGATGTTTATCGGCAGAGCAGATTCCTGACTTGACCATATCCCCTGGAACTGGGCCCCTCGGGTCACAGCCCCCAACCTTGTAGGCTGGCATCCGTTGTCCGCAGAATCCATGAGTGGATATTGAAACTCCTGCCTTCTACCAGGTGAGGGACTTGTAGCCCCCACAATAGAGAAATCCAGGCTTTTGGAGATATGGTCACGGCCTGAAGCATGTGAAGGGGAGACCCTGATCATTTGTCCAGCAAATCCAGTTGAAATGACCGGGCATTAAATCTGCTGTATTGGATTGCCTCGTAAGCAGCAACCATCCTGCCCAGCAAGCGTATGCAAAGATGTATTGATACCCTGCGAGGGCGGAGTACTAAGCGGACCATAGTTTGGATAGTCAAGGCCTTGTCCATAGGAGGAAACACCTTTTGGAGACACTGTATCAAGGATCATTCCCAGGAACTGAAGTCTTGGGCCGGTTCCAGGTGAGATTTTTTAAAATGTAAGATCCACCCATGATCCGTAAGTAGGCAGGACGTCAGATCGATGCTATGCAGTAGACATTCCCTTGATAAAGCCTTTATCAGGAAATCGTCCAAGTAGGGGACTATGTTAACTCCCATCATGCGCAGTGGCAGCATAATCTCCGCCATGACCTTTGTGAAGACCCTCGGAGCTGTGGAGAGGCCAAAGGGTAAGGCCTGAAACTGAAAATGGTTGTCCAATATGGCGAACCTGAAGTAAGTCTGATGAGGAGGCCACATGGGAATGTGCAGGTAAGCATCCTTGACATCTAGAGATACCAGGAATTCCCCCTCCTCCAGATCGGACACCACTGCCCGCAGGGATTCCATCTTGAATTTGAATACCCATAGATACGGGTTTAGGGACTTCAGGTTCAAGATGGGTCCCACCGAACCGTCTGGTTTTGGAACGACAAAAATGACGGAGGAGGTACTGGAACCACCACTCCCGTCTGCAAAAGTTTTTGAATAGCCTCTTGCAAGATAACTTTTGCTGCTGGTGAAGCTGGTAAGCCTGAATTGAAAAATCTGTGAGGAGGAAGTGCTTGAAATTCCAGCCAGTATCCCTGGGAAATGAGGTCCCTCACCCAAGGATCCCGGCAGGACTTCACCCACACGTGGGCGAAGTGTTGAAAGCGATCACCTACCTGAAAATAGGATTTTGGTACTTACCAGGTAAATCCTTTTCTTTGAATCCATAGGGGGCACTGGAGTACTCTTGGGATATGGACGGCTTCCACAGGAAGAAGGCACTGAATAATTTAATTTTGAAACTACACCTCCCCTCCATATCCCTGAGTACCTCAGTGTTTTTTACTGAGCCGAACAGGAGCGATAGAGAGGTTGACAATGGAGAATTACATATAACATAACGGACAACAATAAAGTTGACACAACATTACTGACAACTAAACAGTTGACACCATAACCGATTAGAACTTGTTAATCTGAACCAGTCAGTGAAAATGTGTTACCATAAGATCTACTGAACCTACCCCAAACCAGGTAAACTGCTCTGGGTGGGCGTCCAGTGCCCCCTATGGATTCAAAGAAAAGGATTTACCTGGTAAGTACCAAAATCCTATTTTATTTTTCATCCACTAGGGGTCACTGGAGTACTCTTGGGACGTACCAAAGTTTCCCCCGTGGGCGGGAGAGCTGTTTGGCACCTGTAACACTAGGCGGCCAAAGCTAGATGCTGATGCCGCAAACGTATCAAACTTGTAGAAGCGCACAAACGTGTGCACCGAAGACCATGTAGCCACCCGGCAAAGCTGTGTCGTAGAAGTTCCACGACTCGCTGCCCATGACGTTCCCACAGCACGTGTGGAATGAGCTGTTACTGATGTAGGCGGCTGTAACCTAGCATGAAGGTAAGCCTGACGTATGGTCAGTTTAATCCAACTGGATAAGGTCTGCCTAGAAGCTGGCCAACCCATCTTGGCAGCATCATAGAGAGCAAACATATCCATCTTACGAACTGTCGACGTTCGGGATACATAAATGCGTAATGCGCGTACCACATCCAACCTACCAGAGACTCCTGTTAACACAGGAACTACTATTGGTTGATTGATGTGAAAAGATGACACTACCTTTGGTAGAAAAGCGGAATTCGTCCGAAGTTCCGCTCTGTCATCATGAAACACTAAATACGGTGGCTTGCACGACAAAGCACCCAAATATGAAACACGCCTTGCTGACGCTAAGGCTAAACGAAAAATTGTTTTCCCATGTGAGAAATTTAATATCCACTTGTTGTAAGGGTTCAAAAATAAAAAGACTGTAAGAAATCTAAAAACCAGATTCAAGTCCCATGGTGCAGTAGGTGGAGTGAATGGAGGCTGAACTCTGAGGACACCCTGCATAAAGGTGTGAACCGACGGCAATAGGGCCAATCTACTATGACAATAAATTGACAACGCCGATATCTGCACTTTTAGTGTGGATAAACTCAGACCTCCATCTAACCCCATCTGTAGACATAACAAAAGATGGAATAACTTAAAAGATGATGTCGGAAACTTCCGAGCTTCACCCCAACCTACATAGGCACGCCAAATTCTGTAATAATGAGCTGCCGTAACCGGCTTCCTAGCTCGCAACATGGTTGGTATAACCGATTCTGGAATGCCCTCTCTTCTTAAGAGGGCTGTCTCAACAGCAACCCCGTCAAATGCGGCCGCGCTAAATCGGGGTAAAGGAACGGACCCTGCTGTAACAGGTCCGAACGTAGTTGGAGCGGCCAAAGACCGACTGCGAGTAGACCGCGGAGATCCGAGAACCAAGCTCTCCGAGGCCAAAGAAGCGCCACTAGTATAACTGTGACGGACTCTTCTTTGATCCGTTTTAGCCACAGAGGGAGCAGCGGAAACGGTGGAAACAGATACACGAGACTGTATGGCCACGTGATTGTGAGAGCATCCACCGCCACTGCCTTTGGATCTCTCGTTCTGGACACGACCTGGGGCGTTTTATGATTGTGGCGAGATGCCATCAGGTCCACCTGCGGGTAACTCCACCTCTGGACCAGCATGTGAAACACTTCTGGATTTAATGCTTATTCTCCTGGATGAAAATTCCGACGGCTGAGATAATCCGCCTCCCAGTTGTCCACTCCCGGAGTGACTACTGCCGACAATATCATTTGGTGATACTCGGCCCAATAGAGGATTCAAGCTACTTCCCGCATTGCCATACGGCTTTTCGTTCCTCCTTGTTTGTTGATATATGCGACCGCCGTCGCATTGTCTGACTGCACCTGAACAGCCTGAGCCTGCAGCCTGTGCACTGCTTGTCGTAGCGCATTGTAAATTGCCCGGAGTTCCAGGACATTTATAGACAGCAATCTTTCGTGACCTGCCCAGAGACCCTGGAGCTGATAATTTTGAACTACAGCTCCCCAACCTCTGAGACTAGCGTCCGCCGTGAGAATTATCCAATTCCAGGCACCGAACCGTTTCCTGCGGTTAGATTCTGTACTTTGAGCCACCAGAGTAGAGACACTCTGGCCCTTGGAGCCAACCTCACCCTGCAGTAAATCTGCAGATGCGAGCCCGACCACTGTGCGAGCACATCCAATTGAAAAGGACGTGAGTGAAGTCTTCCGAACTGAAGCGCTTCGAAAGCCGCCACCATTGTGTCTAATAGGCGAATGCACAAATGAACCGAGACTGTGCGTGGCTTGAGCACTAATTGTACCAGATGACGAATGACCTGTACTTTCTGTTCGGGTAGGTAAATTCTTTGATTTACCGTATCGAGAATCATACCTAGGAATTGAAGTCGTTGAGACGGAATCATTCAGGAATTCGCGTAGACAATGGTAGGAAATCAGATTTCCCCCCCCACTTGGTCTGCGATCTATCTCGTTTGGAATCCGACTCCGCCTGTTAGGAACGTAGCCAAAGTGGACGTTATGCGTCACTAGTGAAGCTGAAAACGCAAGAACCAACTGCCAACGTCCAAAGAAGCTGTAGGTAGCAAGAAGTGTAAGGTGGTCTTTATTTAGGGCAAACCTGAACTGGAGTGCCCTGCCACTACAGCCTTGTTACCTCAAACCCTTACCAAAGCAGGGCGAAGCAACAGCCCTACTGCTGTGTAGGGTACACTCCGATAGGTAGTTAAACGCCCAATAATTGAATTGTCTCTCATTGAAAATTGTTCAGCCTTCGCTGAGAACCTGACGTACTGGCCTGGTGCTAAGAGGGCTAGCGGCAAATCGACCGCAACAATCTAACTGAAACAGTAAAAAAAAAAAAAAAATTTTTTTCCAGGCAGTACATGCCCCCGCATTCCCCCCAAAGAGGACCGGTAAGGGTCTGTCTGTGCAGTTTTATGCAGAGTACTAACCACTATACGATCACGACAACTTAAACGAGCCAGGTAGGAGACGAACCTACAATCTTGTTATCCGTAGTCAGATGCGTTATACATTGCGCCACTGGCCCAGATTCGTATTTGTCCGACACACTGTGTGACCGACTCTGCAGCGAAGCTGCTTGTTTGACTATGCATTAGACTTAGTGATCATGTACTCCAACCAGTAAGTACACCACGGAAGTAACGTGTGTATAAACCTGCATTACCGTGCATGTGGTTACCAGCAATAGTGAATCTTCCTGTAGAGTCATGCTGTACAAAAAACAATCAATAAATTAAACTCCTAACAACACCCCGCTCCTCCAGATGCTAAGTGTTGTAGGGCAGCAACCTCCGGGAAAGAACCAGGAAGTAACGTTAAAAGAAAATGGTGTCCTACCATGTTTTTTGTTTTTTTCAAACACCTGTTAAACCAGGATCTGAACCAGTGTCCATGCAATCACAATGTTCACTGTGGCCTGAAAGCCTAACCACTTAGCTACAGAGCCACCTGTAAAAACAATAAGCAAAGCTGCTGCAGATGAGGCCTGAACTCACCATGTTTGCCGTGCTCAACAGATACTGTTTAATAAGCACTGTGTGCTGACCAATTAGTCTTGCTTACTGCAAAATAGATTTTTAATGTCAGCATATTATATATATATATATATATATATATATATATACACACACACACACACACACATTATATATATATATCTACACATACATACAACAATGTATATTCACACATACTCAGACCTTAATAAATATATATATATATTCCATATATGCATACATACACAAATATATTATATACCCATATACATATATCCAGATACATCCTGAAACAGAGGTATAATAATTTTTAGAAGTCTGAAACTAAATGTGACCTCACACAGGCTTAAAACCTGAGATGACTGCTGCTTAACCGCAGCTTAGTTAATGGGCCCTATCTAGTGGCCGGCGCCGGGAGCGCGCTCTTGGGAGCAGCCTCTGGAGAGCTATCCTGACTGTAAAACCTATGGTAGGTTTATATTGATAGTGTAAGCCCAAACTGAGCTACCAGAATGTATCTTTTTTACAGTTTAAACTAGCATGCATTAGTATGCAATCTAGTTGGATCACCAGTCTCCCCCAGATGGCAGAACAATATGCAACACTGCTTAGCTTCCAAAATCAGATGAGATTGGGCGTATCCAGCAGTGACGTGCGGTGAGGTCGGAAGCTGGGGAGGCACACATGGGGATAAATGTACACACCTGCATTACAAGAAAGTTATGTGCTACTTGAAGATTAATTCAATGCACATATATATGTATTGTATGGGGGTTATTGACTTTCTGCTTGGAGATAGCACATTGCAAATCCCAACAAAAGCACTCCTAAATGGTATCACTCTTTCTTGCTCTAACCCATTCTAGAGAAAGGTAATCCTGCAAGCACGATCAAGCAATATCAAATATTTTGGTCACTTATTGGAGATCTATGTGCATCCTGCAGTGAAGAAACAGGCAGGTTATTGGTTGTGCAAGTCACAGGTCCCTCTGGTCTCTGTCCTGGATGGTGCTGCTACTAGATCATTCACAGAAATCTCCTGGAAGCTTCCTGTGCAAGAAAGTGCATTATCACTGTACATAACTTACACTAGCCCATCTCTTATGCAAAAAGGTGTATCCAGGATCCACTAATAACAGTGTGCACAGCACAGCACATGATCTTAGTAAATTCCTGACCCCTTGTCTTACAGTTCTTTTCTGATCAGGTGGCTGATAGGAGCTGGTGCAAGGTCGACCTGTGTCAGCACAAAATGCTGGCAAAGTGCAGATCTCAATTTTCCTGCCAGCACTTGGTTCAGAAGACAGGGACAGATACTCTCCTGAGAAGAGGGATAGGAGAGTCCTGCAGGGCACATGTAGTCAGCCCCCCGCCCTGGGATGGGAGTAATACCTATTATCTGGCAGGAGAAATAAATGGTGCAGGGAGCCCGGCCAGTGACAGCTGGTCACACTACTACTGCTCTCCCCTCTATCTGTGTAGTAGTTCTCCTTCAGGTCACCATCTCTGCCCTCGGCCCCTCAGTGCTACCGAGTTCCAGTGTCTTCCTGGACGTCTGTGATTGGTCACCAAAGCACAAGGCACGCCCCCCACTGTGAGGCATGCCTCACATGGCTCTTTTCTCTGCTGTATTAATGGCCGCTGTGTAGCCCCGCCCCCAGCTCAGCATGCAGTGTCTGACTATACAAAGCTGAGGCAGATCTCCTACTGCCTCATTTCTTGTCTTTTCCTGCAGGGAACCTTGCAAATGTTAAGGGTTTTGCCTATAGAAAATGATTACAGCAATACAAAGAAGATGCTTGTAAGTTATGATTATCCTCTTTGTATTATTCTAATAGTTTCTATAACCAAAACTCTAGAGAATTACAGGCAGTATGACAGGTGAGGCACTGCCTCCCCTGACTGCACATCCCTGGTATCCAGTGTGGTGTGGCCAAGTGAATTAAGCCAAAGCTGCTGCAGGTGAGACCTGAACTCACAATGCTTGCAGTGCTCCACAGATACTGTTTTATAAGCACCATCTGCTGACCAATTGTTATAACATATTTTACTTTACAACAGTGAACAAAACCAGTATTTGTCTGACCACAGCCATGATTCAGATTTGCAGTTTTAGGATAATATCATTATAAACGGTTATGATATAAATAATAGTAAGAGAAGTGAGTGTATATCCATGTTTTAGACATGGCAGGGAAACTGCTTATTAGTAATTGCTGGTGTCTTACTCATGCAGATAGACAATACAAAAAATACAAAGACAGACAACTTGCGCGACTCAGTAAATAGCACTAAGGTGTCTCTATAAATATATATCTGGCCAAGTGCAGTGCACGCCAGCAATATGCCTGATCCCAAATTCCCCTTAACACCCCTGCACCTTCAATGGAGGAGAGATGTAATACAGGAAATTCTGGAAATCCAACAGGAAAAACAACAGGAAGCATGGTTAATATGTCCCCATGCTCACAGTATAACACAAAGTGCCGACTTATAATTATGTAGGCAGATTTAATAAACATCTTATGTTGCACTCAAACCTGCACATATAACTTGTATCCTGTTTTAACAAAGACTTCATAGCCTATTGTAATACATATGCAGCGCTGCTGTATTCCCTTTATCAATAAGAGTTGAATCATGAGCTTTTATCCAGTGACCCTGACATTTCTGTGTGCAGGGAACATCACTGTGGCAGCAAAGTTACTCACTAGGCTATGGAGCCTGCCTTTTGACTCTCATTTGTGTGCCCCCCCGTGCTCCGTGTACCGTTCTCTATACACGGAGCCGGCTATGGTGGAGAGGGAGCCCGAAGTGGCATCGAGGGCCAGGGAGCGCGCTGCATAGAGCCGTGGAGCGGCCTATGCATAAAACCATGTGGCCGACGCGGCTCAAAGCGGCGGGGGAGACAGCCTGCGGCGCTCGAAGCGGCGGCGGGCGGCTGAAGACAGCGGCGGCGGCCACACACACACACAGTATCCCACACAGTGGGGCGGCAGCGTGAGCTGACCGCCCCGTTCAACATACCTGGACCCTGTGGTGAGGGCTATGACGGGGCTTCTCTGTAAGTTCCGTCCAGCCTTTACTGCAGGTTTTAGTCCTGCACGTGGTAGTGAGGGAGCTCTTTTTTAGAGAGTTCCGACACCCACAGCTGCTAAAGCAGCCTTCACTATCCCGGCCCCACGCCTATTGGAAGGGGGGAAGGGATGTGGTAAATCGTTGAAAAAAGAAAAACTTAGAAAAAATTCCAATGAAATGTGGACAAACTCCACAAGCCTTCTAACTTTGTCGAGCACTCAGGGATATGGAGGGGAGGTGTAGTTTCAAAATTAATTTATTCAGTGCCTTCTTCCTGTGAAAGCCGTCCATATCCCCAAGAGTACTCCAGTGACCCCTAGTGGATGAAAAAGAAAGTCACCTTGCTGCTGGGGCCAACCGTCACGCGGAAGACTTAGTGGCAGGGGATCCGGTGGCCTGTTCCAGGGATGCAGGTTTACGGGACTTACCACAAAATCCTTCCGGAGTAGTGGAGACCCCTCGGCCCCTGCCTCTGAACCTTGCCACACAAAAGGACTGCAAGGAGGATCCTGAGTAAGAATGTCTGGCAGGTGGCGCAGCCGACAGCAGATAAGTAGACTTACCCGTCGTTACCTGAGAGATCCATTTATTTAACTTGTCTCCAAACAAGGCATCACCTGTAAAGGGAAGATTTTCTACACCCTTTTTGGAATCAGCATCCGCTGACCATTGACGTAACCACAGAGCTCTGCATGCTGAAATAGCCATAGCAGTAGTGCGGCCATTTATCTTACACGATTCCTTTATAGCTTCGCTCATAAAATTTGCAGCATCCTGTATATGTTGCAGCAGAGTGATGACCTCATCTCGGGGCAGAGTGTCTAAACCATCCATAACAGAATCAGACCACTTGACTACTGGCCTTGAAATCCACCCACAAACTATTGTGGAGTGCTGTGCTACGCCCGCTGCCGTATATATTGCCTTGAGAGATGTCTCAATTTTACAGTCAGCTGGCTCTGGCAGTACCAGTTTCTTAGACAGTCTGTATACAGACGTATTGACTGATGGGGGGGGGGGGGGGTGTTTCTCATACCTTCAGGTCCACAGCTGGGAGGAGAAATGTAGATAAAAACCTCTGAGTTTTGAATTTTTTGTCAGGGTTCACCCACGCCTCCCTGGCCAGGGAATTTTATTCCTTAGACACCGGAAGCGTGGCTGAGGTTTTGGAATTTACTTTATAGTACCACTCTTCATCTGGTTCTGCCTCCTGATAGGGTATGCATACCTCCCAACATGACCCACTCCAGGAGGGACAGAATGCTCTGTTTCTGGACTTCCCTCTTAAAGTAGGATTGCCAGCACCTGTTTTGAACAGGTTAATGGATAAGAAAGGTGTTTCAGCACAGGTGATGGCAATCATATTAAGAGGGACGTCCAGAAGCAGAGCAGTCTGTCCCTCCTGGAGAGGGCCATATTGGGAGGTATGGGTATGTGAAGAACCTCTCTTACAGCATAAATGAGGGTCTCCACCCCTGGGGACAGAGAGCTGTCCTCATCCATATCACCATCATCCATATCAGGCTGATCAGAATCAGAATCAGACTGGAGCACCTGTAGCAGTTAGTGCTTATGTGAAACCAACAGAGGGGGCTGAGAAGCCTTTCTGGTATCTTCTGCTTTGGCCATACAATCAATAGACTGTTTCAACACCTGTCTTTCCTTTCTAGCTGCAGCTAGTTCTGAATTCACACTGTGAATCATGCTTTTAAAACTATCTAGCCAGTCAGGTGCCTGTGAACTGTGTCCCTGTGGAGATAAGGAGCATTGTTCACACATTAGGGACCCCGCAGAAGAAGGGGTAGAGGTACAAGCAGCACACATAACCACATATTGTACACAATGATAATGCAGCGCAAACCCACTGAAACACCTCCACACAGACTCTAGAGAGCCCCTGGAGTGAGACAAAGAAAATGGAGACCAGCACACAGAACACAGCAGTGCAGTGTGTAAATATATGTGTATCACCTTATATATGTGCAGCGGCGCTTCCGCTGATGTGCTCTCCCCTGCTATGACCACCTTGTACCAGTACAGAGTCTGTAACAGCAGGGGTCCCTGGAGAAGCAGCGTGCATGGAGCCTTGTGGTCCGCAGCAGCAGGAAATGGTGCCTTCCTGCCTCTGGTCCCGCTCCAGGAAGCCCCGCCCCTGTAATGGCGCACAGTCCCACATAGTTTTATACTAGCTGAATGTTATACACAGTAAACACCATGCCTACTGACACTGAGCACCCTGTGGAGCATAAAACCCTGTTGAGTCCATGTAGTCTGCGGCAGGCACCACAGCTCGTGGCCCATGACATGCTGCCAAACTGCATACCATGCTAACCGGGGCCCCGGTGTGACACTCACTGCACCTGGTCTTCGGCATCTGTTAGGGTGGCAGCTAGCTGCATACTAACAATGTGTGATCAGCATCTCAGGAGCTCAGTGTCCTGTCAGCTGGTATTATGAACCATTAACCCTCAGGAGGTTGGTTTTTCGGTCCCCCCTCTAAGTACCACGAAGCAGGTAGTCTGTTTGCCTTAGGGAGCTACCTGAAAATAATAAACTTAAATTAATATTAAAGAAAAATCTCTGGAGCTCCAGAGAGTGCACCCGGCTTCTTGAGCACATTTTTCTAAACTGAGTCTGGTAGGAGGGGCATAGAGGAAAGGAGCCAGCACACACTAAAAGATTTAGAGTGCCAGGCTCCAGTGGCCCTAACCGAGACAGCATTATGCTAAAGCAGCTATCAGCCATTTTGTTTAATGGCAGCCATTCTAGATTTATTTCAAGCTATTTTTTTAAGTAATGCTGACATTTATATGATATATGCATGAGACCCTTAGCCCTAGCAACCTGTATAAGAAATATGCACTCCAACATATTGAGAATAGTCAAGGATCAGCTCAGAGAAATATATGGGTTAAGCCTACCTACCCCTTTAAGAGTTTATTAAGTGAATTTTTGTACTACATAAACAAAACTTATTATATGATAAGAAGTCAGTAGCTTATTAAAAATAATGACCCTGATAGGGAGGAGACTCACTATTAGCTTGTTAGACTTAGGAATTCAGACCTGCAGATTTATAATTGCTAGATAGTGTTTTTTGGCAAGATTCCCAGATATTGGCAAGACGCCCAGAAAATGACCTTAAAGCATTTTTGAAGGAATTAAAAGTTTAAATATAAAATCATCTTTATAACTGTTGTAAGCTTTGTATTTAATAACTAAAAGCATGTATAATGATATAGATATATAGATATATATAATAAGTTTGGTATTGATTAGAATGTTCATTGCAATAATCAATGAACATAGCCAGCTAGTATATGTAATTTCCTTAAATGAATTACATAGATATTTCTGTGAGAAACTATTTTAAGAGCAATATGATTTCTCCAGCTGCAGTCACAAGGACATTTAGTTAACTCCCAGGCTGAGATTAAACTAATTGCGTATGAGAACATTAAAGGAGTATGTTTTGGAATGTCCAGGTGACAATAGAAAGAAGGCTTTCAAGGTTAATGTCCAGATGGCTATAAGAAAAAGGCCTTCTCATTAAATTAATGAGCAAATACTGATAAGAATATACATACAGGAATGCTATAATTGGTTTCGTTAAATCCTTATTTATCTTTGCACACGGTGTGCTTTGATTGGCTAACACACTGCCATATCTTTGCACACTGTGTACTTTGATTGGCTAACACACTGCCATACCTTTATTCCTTTGTTCATTTGTGTATAAAGGCTCCTAGAAAACCAGAAATTACTTCCTGAGCTTCAACATATCTCCTGTGTGTTGTCTCATTATTTCTGGTCTCCAGCCGGCTGCTAAGTACAGAACCATTGACTAATGTTCAAGGGTATTAAACAGACGACCGAAGGACGTTGATATACGGAGTCTATCTCCAACAGTTACATGGGTGCTCGTCCGGGATCACTAACGCTTCTGCCAGCAGATGACGACGCGGCTGATGCTCGTATACAACCACTGACAAAACCCCGGGCGAGTAATCTAAAGATTGATTTTCAACTTGATTACTCTCTCAGTGTTTGTATACTATCTACCAGTCTGTTCATCTATGTGCAGCTAGTTAACATGATATAGAACCCATTTGTCTGTTTAAAAAGTGCACAAATTGTTGTTTTTCTGTGTTCTCTGATAAAGTACGTACATAAGTTTCAGTTTTTACATTTACAAAAAATGTTTTTCTCTTTCTCAAATGACATGTCAGTATTGTAAATGTTCATTATTAATATTATTATGGTATAATCTTAAACCTGAACCAGAATATTGTGAAGTTAAAGGAATATTGCCACAAAGTGATTTCAGTTTTGTAGAGAACCACTGTCTAGATTGTCATATACACATTATAATATATATATATATATATATATATATATATATATATAGTATATTGTAATTCAGACTCAAGGGTAAGACGGACTCAATAGAGAGGGAGTTCGGGTATTATTGCCCTAAGTGCATGCTGGAGTCACTATAGAGGGGGCTCAGGTATGATTGCCCAGGTTGTACGGGACACATCATTTTTCAAACTCAATGCGATCGTATTCCAAGAATAGTTGGGAGTATTCCAAGAATACCAGGGGCAACAGAATACATGATACAGGGAGGAATTTATGAAGGACGAGGTACAGATCCCCGGAGTAATTTAACAATAATCATAGGGACATTCCTCAGCAGTCCAGAAGGGGTGGTGTTCAGTATGCCGGCTGTCAGGATCCCGGCGCACAGTATACCGGCGCCAGGATCCCGACAGCCGGCATACCG